>NW_007258972.1:377832-379088 GCF_000164805.1 Carlito syrichta | reverse complement strand
TGCCAAGGTATTTCATTTTTTTGTGGCTATTGTGAATGGGATTGTGGTTTTTATTTGAGTTTCTGCTTGTTTATTATTGGTGTAAAGAAATGCAATTGTCTTTTGCACATTTATTTTATATCCTGAGAATTTGCCAAAGTCCTTTATCAGTGTAAGGAGGTTTTTGACAGATTCTCTTGGGTTTTCAAGATACATGATCATGTCATCTGCAAAGACAGATAGCTTGACTTCCTCTTTTCCTGTTTGAATATCCCTGATTGCCTTCTCTTCTCTGATTGCTCTAGCCATGACTTCCAATACTATATTGAACAGGAGGGCTGAGAGTGGGCATCCTTGTCTTGTTCCCGTTTTCAGGGGAAATGGTTTCAGTTTTTGTCCATTTAGGAGTATGTTGGATGTGGGTTTATCGTAGATGGCTTTTACTATTTTGAGGTATGTTCTCTGCATGCCTAGATGTTCAAGGGTTCTTATCAAGAAGGGGTGCTGGATTTTATCAAAAGCTTTTTCTGCATGTAATGATATAATCATGTGGTTTTGTTTTGACATCTGTTGATGTATTTAATTGCATTTATGGTTTTACGAATGTTGAACCAGCCTTGCATCCCAGGAATGAAGCCTACTTGGTCATGAAGGATGATTTTTGAGATGTGTTGTTGAATCTGTTCGCTAGGATCTTGTTGAGAATTTTAGCATCTATGTTCATCAAAGATATTGGCCCGTAGCTCTCTTTCTTTGTTGGGTCTTTACCTGGCTTGGGTATCAATGTGATGTTGGCATCGTAAAATGATTTGGGGTGAGTTCCATTTTTCTCAATTGCCTGGAATACCTTTAGTAGAATTGGTATAAGCTCCTTCTTAAATGTCTTGTAGAATTCTGCTGGAAAGCCATTTGGTCCAGGGCTCTTTTTGGTAGGTAGTTTTCTTATTACGTGGTCAATTTCCTTGATTGTTATTGGTCTATTTAGGGCCTCAATTTCTTCTTGTTTCAACCTAGGCAGCTTGTGTGGTGACAGAAAGTCCTCCATTTCTGAAAGGTTTTCAAGTTTGTTTCCATACAAGTGTACACAGTAGTCTCTAATGATCTTTTGTATTTCTTCAGGATCAGATGTGACTTCATCTTTTGTGTTTCTGATAGTGTTTATTTGGGCTTTTTCTCTTTTTCTTGATCAGTCTAGCTAGGGGACCATCGATCTTGTTTATCCTTTCGAAGAACCAGCTTTTTGTTTCATTGATTTTTTTGTATTATCTTTTTGTCTT
>NW_007258972.1:376215-377357 GCF_000164805.1 Carlito syrichta | reverse complement strand
CCCAGAGATTTTGGTAAGATGTTTCTTCATTTTCATTTGTTTCCAGGTATCTTTTAATCTCTGTTTTGATTTCATAATTGATCCAGGAGTTGTTTAGCATCATGCTGTTTAGTGTCCATGTCTTTGTGAGTTTTGGGGGGAACTTGTTGTTGTTAATGCTTATTTTTATTCCACTGTGGTCTGAGAAGGTGCATGGTAAAATTTCAGTCCTTTTAAATTTGCTTATGCTTGATTTATGGTCAAGTATGTGGTTGATCTTAGAGTATGTTCCATGCAGTGATGAGTAGAATGTGTATTCTGTGGTCTTTGGATAGAGGGTTCTGTAGGTATCAATTAAGTCCATTTGATCAAGAGTTACATTGAGGTTTTGGATCTCATTGCTGATATTTTGTCCTGATGATCTGTCTAGGGTTGTGAGTGGGGTATTAAAAAGTCCCCAACTATGATGGTATTGGAGTCAATATCTTTTTTTACTTTACCTAGGAGCTGCTTTATGAAAGTTGGTGCTCCTATGTTTGGTGTATATATGTTTAGGATGGATATTTCTTGTTGATGGATTGAACCTTTTATCATTATGTAGTGGCCTTCTGTATCTTTTTAAATTTTTGTTAGCTTAAAGGGTATTTTGTCTGAGATTAAGATTGCGACTCTTCCTTTCTTTTATGTACCATTCGCCTGAAATTTTTTTCCCCATCCTCTTACTTTGAGTCTGTGCACGTCCTTTCTAGTGAGGTGAGTCTCTTGAAGGTAATCGATTGTTGCCTGGTGATATTTTATCCATCTTGCCATTCTATGTCTTTTCACTGGTGCATTTAGTCCGTTCACATTCAAACTAATTATTGAAATGTGAGAATTGATCCCTATCATAAATGTTCTTACAGAGTTGTTGTTCTTCCTGTTTGTGTGTTGTCTTTCTTTTGGTTTTAGAGTTGGATCATGTGTGTTTTTAATCTTTTGCCTGCACTCTTGTGAAGAACGTTGTTGTTCTTTTTTTCTTGTCTTCTGTATTCACTACTTTCTTAAGTGTTTCTTGTAGCGGTGGTCTGGTGGCAGTGTAGGTTCTTAGGGATTGGATATCTGGGAAAGATTTCAATTCTCCCTCACTGATGAAGCTTAGCTTGGATGGGTAGGTTATTCTTGGT
>NW_007258972.1:340893-375743 GCF_000164805.1 Carlito syrichta | reverse complement strand
AGTTTGTTATTTATTTCCATCACAGTATTGTTAACTGCTGTTATTTCTGACATCAGCTCCTTCCTGTTTTCCTCTTGTCTCTCCTCAATTTTTAAAATTCTCTCTATTAATGTCTTGATGTCTGGGTTTGTTGCATGTGACCAGTCATTCTGGGGGCTCTTCATTGTTTGTGTTCTGGAATCTGTTTTCCCAGTGTCTGATCTTCCTGGGGTCTGTGTGAGACCTATATTCTTTTTTTGGTTTTTCTTCATTTGTGCAGTTTTTCCCCCTCTCTACTTTTTCCTTCCCTCCACATCACTGTCTTCTTTAATTCTGTTATTCAGGGGTGGAAGGGTTGTTTTTACTTCTGTTTGTTCAATCTCCTATTCTTCTTTATTTATGTCCTCTTACTTTGTTCAATTCTGGAGTTGCACTGTAGGTTGTGGGTGGTCCTTTTTGCAGTTTTGAGATTTACTTAAGTGGGGAGCTGTGATTCAGAATCTATCTTCAGGTCCTGGTATCCACTCACAGGTGTATGAATAATCTGAAACCCACTTCCCACTGCCTTGGAATCTGTTCATGCAGTGGGGTTGTAAGTTTACTCTGAAATAAAACGCGGTTAGCAGAGGGAAGAGAATGGAGCAGACAGTGGGAGTGGGGGAAGAGGGGGGTGGAGAGAGAGAGGAGTAAGGGTGAAAACAGACCAGTGTACCAACAAATGGAGAAAGAGACAAAAATTGAAGCATATAAAAACAACAGACCATGTCTACAAACTGACCAACTCCCGAACAAAAAAAACTACAACATACAATGTTGCTAACATACAAGCTTACCAACCTCCTTATTGGTGTGCTATTCCTCTATATAAAGATAGGGTTTACAGAGAGAAGAAAATAAAAGAAGGGAAAAGGAGAAAAAAAGGGGGGAAGGGAACAAAACAGAAAGAATAGAACCAAGTCAGTAGACTAACAGAACCAATCAAGCACACTCTGAGACTTTTCGTTTAAGTTGAATGTCCTTTCATCTCTGGTTTCTAGCTGTCTTTTCAAGCTGGTAAGTTTGTTCACAGTTAGGATCAGTTGCCCCTGGCTTGCTGTGAAGGGCAGTTCATATCATCACTCAGTTCACTACTGCCCCGTTCACTATTCAGATCTGACCTGTGTCTGTCAGGTTTCCATCTTCCCCCTTTTGGTGTTGTTACCTTGAATTGTCAGCAGGTGGTGTTATCCCTCGCTCCAGATGGTCTTTATCACAGCTGCTCACCAGCCCCTAAGGAGAGGGAGATGTTGCCTGGAGGCACACAGGAGGAGACCCACAGCCTGGCAGGGCGTTCAGTGGTAGTAGACCTCAGCAGATTTTGCTAACAGGGCTTCAAGGTCTGAAGTCACAGATCGCCTCAGGCACAGGTGGAGCAATGTGGAATGGCTGCCGGCTGTGGCGGCAGCAGCAGCAAGGGCAGCAGTGGCAGCCACAGTAGCTGCCTGGACCACAGTGATGCCTCAGTGGGGTCTACAGCTGAGCTCCGAGTGAAGAGCAGTCTGCCGACGATGGGATCTGCAGCCTCCGGGGAGAGAACCAGAGTCCCTTTGTGATCTTGGTGGAGAGTCTCAGAGATGCCCCATCGCCATCTTGCTGGAAGTCTTTTTTTTTTTTTGAGTTGGAGTCTCACTCTGTCGCCCAGACTGGAGTGCAGTGGCCACTCCCAGCCACCGCAGCCTCGACCTGCTGGGCTCTGGCGATCCTTCTGCCTCAGCCTTCCAAGTAGCTGGAACTACAGGCACTTGCTACCACGCCCGACTGATTTTTTGATTTATTGTAGAGATGAGGTCTCGCCAAGTTGCCCAGGTGGGTCTCGAACCTGCAGGCTCAGGCAATCCACTCATCTCAGCCTCCCAAAGTGCTGGGATTACAGGCAGAGCCACCAAGCCCGGCTTGAGAGTTGGATGTTTTATATAATCCCACATTCTGGGAGATTTTGTTTCATTTTCTTGGTTCTTTTTGCTTTATTATTATCTGATTGGATTAATTAGAAAGCCCTTTTTAAAGTTCTGAGATACTTTAGTCTACTTGTTCTAGTGTACTGTTAAAACTTTCCACTGCATTTTGTACTTGCCTAAATTATTCTCTTATTTTTAGAATTTCAGCTTGGCTTTAAAAAAAAAGGTGTGTATCTTTGGAGAATTTTAAAATCCATATCCTGCATAGTTTTTAAAATTACTTTATGTTGGTTTTCAACTTTCTCCTGAATATCACTGAGAAATTTTATAATCAACCTTTTGAATCCTGTGCTTGGAATTTCAAATATTTCATTTTGGTTAGGTTCCATTGCTGAAGAGTTAGTGTAGTCTTTTGGGGGTATTGAAGAACTCTCTTTCTTTTTTTTTTCTTGAGTTGGAGTCTCATTCTGTCACCCAGGCTGGAGTGCAATGGGATACTCACAGCTACTGCAGCCTCAAACTGCTGGACTCAGGTGATCCTTCTGCCTCAGCCTTCCAAGTAGCTGGAACTACAGGTGTGAGCCATCATGCCTGGCCAATTTTTTTCTTTATTGTAGAGACGAGGTCTCACCAAGTTTCCCAGGCTGGTCTTGAACCCCTGTTCTCAGGCAGTCCTCTCAACTTTGCCTTCCAAAGTGCTGGAATTACAAGCTTGAGCCAGACTATTCATTCTTATTTGAGGTTAGCAGGGAGTACTGTAGACACTGTGGGGTTCCCTTGGTTATAAATAGCCTTGGTGTGGTGAGTTTCTCAATTTCCATTTATGGTGGTCCTGTGCTGGGTACTTGCAAAGACTCAAGGCATCCTGAGTAGCCAGTGTGATTTTGATATTGGTGTTAGGTGGGGTCTGAGATCAGACCCTCCCCAAAGCAGAGGTATTATGACAGATGTGATGGGCAGTACTGTTGACTTTCAGCCAGGAAGTGGCACTTGTGGGAGACAACCAACTGCAATGGTGGCTGTGGGCTTTCTACGTGGCCTATGTTGTTCCAAGGGAGTGCCCAGCCAACCTAGGTGGTGGGCAGGGCTGTGAAAATTACCCAAGTTCTCTGTTTTGAGCCTTTAAAAGGGGTAGAGAGGGAAAAGAGCTCAAGCTCCCCACTTGTGTGTACTCTTGGCTACCCCAGTGGGGATGGAGAGGGAGGCCCCAACCACTGAGGTCATGCTGTTGTGCTAAAGCTGCAAAAAAGAGTTTACCTTGGGAGTGAGAGGTTGCTATGGCAATGAGTTCCACCTGGCTCCCCTTTCTTAGCTTCAGGCAGTATGCATTCCAAATATCAAAGAGCAACCAGTCTCAGGGCCTCAGGTGTTCTCACAGTAGCCTGCCCCAGCCAGAAACTGTCTACTGCCATGGAGTTCACTCTTGGGGCATGACCCTTCCCACACTGGCTAGAAAACAGTCACCAGCAAGGGTTCATTTCCTGGGAAATGGCAGCTGGAGCTGCTCAGTGCTTTTTCTCCTGTACCACTCCACGTGGGTTTCAGCAGAGCATAGCTATAGGTAAGGCAGTTTCCCATGAGGGACTGGAGTCCCATAAGGCTCAGGGTTCCCTTCAAATCTGTGGCAGGAGCACAGAGTTCCTTAACTCCCCTCACTCACCTTTCCTACTGTGTCCTGAGGCTGCCAGTGATCTATGCTGTGATCCAGCTGAGAGCCTGGTCAGTTCTCACTCAGGTTGACTGATTTTTCTCTTCTTTGCACTATGTGGCTATTACAATTTCTTTGATGAGTCATGGGGTGTGCTGCTGGTTTCACTGCCTTCTGGGTGCTGGGGAAACTCACTCTATCTTGGTTTACTCTGTATTTGAAACACACTGTAGCTGCCTCTAGTTGGCCATATTTAGAATCTAGATTATTACATTATAATTAGAAACTTCTAAAACTATTGGAGTTTTCTCTTCTTCCACTCTCACTTTTTCTCCCCACAAACCTGTTAGGATAACCTAGGGAAAAGTACCTGTTTAGATGCTATCATTCCTTGATCTTTCACAAACAGTCTCAACCAAACCGTGTAACAGCCTCACAGTGTGATACTAACATTCCTACTTTTGCAGGTAGGAAACTGAGTCTTGGGAAGATCAGAGTGCTAAGGTTGGAACTGGAAAAGGTAAAAATTATCCTTCTCATGAATTTTAAGTTCAAAATGATATAAAATACTACTGCTTTTTGCTTGTCTTTTAACAATGTTTAATAAGTATTATCACTAACAATAGTGCTAATAAGGAAAATTGTAGCTATTTGTTCAATGCTTGAAATTTGCTAAGCACTATACTAAATGCTTTATGTGCTGTCTAATTAAATATGTAAAACTGTTATATAAGTGGGACTTATTCTTTATAACTATAGCATGTAGAAAGACAAGTATAAAATCATATGGCTTATTTATCATTAATCAATAGCTAAAAAAGGGAATTGATACCTGAGGATTAACTATTATTAGCAAGAGCATCTGCCCATCAATCAGTGACTCTCTTTTAAAAAAAAAATACTATTTTTGAGTCAGAGTCTTATTCTGTTGCCCAGGCTGAAGTGCAGTGGCATGCTCATGGCCACTGCAGCCTCAACCTGCTGGACCGAGGTGATCATTCCCCCTAACTTTCCAAGTAGTTAGAACTACAGGTGTGCACCAGCACACCCAGCACATTTTTTGATTTATTGTAGAGATGAGGTCTTGCCAAGTTTTTCTCTTTTTTTAATTAAAAAAATCAGTTTATATTAATTTTTTTTCCTTTCTTTTCCTTTTTTTTTTTTTAGAGGCAAGGTCTTGCTCTGTCTCCCAGGCTGGAGTGCAGTGGCACAATCACAGCTCACTGCAGCCTTGAACTCCTAGGATCAAGAAATCCCCCTATTTCAGCCTTCTGAGTAGCTGGGACTACTTATAAGGCACATGCCACCACACCCAACAACTTTTTAAATTTTTTTGTAGAAATGAGGTCTCACTATGTTTCCCAGTCTTGTCTCAAACTTCTGGCCTCAAGGCGGTCATCCCACCTCCAAAGTGCTGGAATTACAATGTGAGCCACTCTACCTGATCTCAACCAGTGATTCTCAATGAGGTGTGGGGTCCATGCACCAATGGACAATTGTAACTACTCTTTTTTGTTTTCATAATGAATGGGGAGATACAGCTTGTCTTCATTGTCTTAGGACCAGAGATGCTGAATGTTCTGCAAGTATGGGATACAAGTACAATCCAATATTGTCCCTCTTCAAATGCTGTTGACACTCTACTTGAGGAATAAAGAATTCTGCCAATTTTTCTGCATTTAAAAATAAGTTTCAACCTTTAAGACAACAATTCAAATTATCTTCACCCTTAAGAGTTAGCACATGTGTTTACTAAAGAATTTTAACAACGCTACCAGGATACAGATGCCCTGAAAATCCAGGAACTTTGAGTCAATCCAGAATTATCTACTGGTCAAAGGTACCACTAGGGTAAAGCCCTAATAGCTAGAATTGCACCAAAGTTTACAGATGAGGACACTTCTGTCTTCTCTCCTCCCTGGGAAGTGTTGGAAGAAACAAGTACAGCCCCACCTGTCCTTTCTTCTGGGGGCAAACTAATTTGATGTGAGCCCAGAATATTCACTGAGGCAGGTTTTGCTAGTGGGTGGGATTACTATGCCAAAGGTTTGCTCTGCGCTTCCTCCTGAATTTCTTATTTTAAGTCAGCTTGGCGTGTGTTCCTGATGCAGCCATATGCGAAATGGTCAAAGTCTAGGAGTTAGGGTTTAGCACAGAGCAAAGTGTGTGACTCCCACCTGCTATCTTACCCTTTGCTCTGGTGCTAAGGATATGCCTTTCCTTGCACAGCAATAGTTCTGTTTACCTTGAATTTGCAGGTGACATGGCAGATATTTATGGGAAAACAGTGGAAATCTCTACTGTACCCTTAGGCCTAAGCCTTTTTCTAGTTTAGCATTTAATGGAGTTTATGTCAAGGACTTACTCATCTCTTTTTTTTAAAATTGGAGTCTCACTCTTGTCACCCAGGTTGGCATGCTCAAGGCCACTGCAGCCTCAACTTTGAGGTAGCTGGAACTACAGATGCACGCCACCACGCCTGGTTATTTTTTGTGATATATTGTAGAGATGAGGTCTCAACAAGTTGCCCAGGCTGGTCTCAGCAATCTTCTCGCCTTGGCCTCCCAAAGTGTTGGGATTACAGGCTGAGCCATTGCTGTTTGCTCAGCTCTTAACAAAGAACCACTGTCTCCCCCGCTGGGTGCTTCTCTTGTTCAGTATCTGAAATGCACACACTGTGCCGAGAATTTTATTTATGCTGTCTTCTTTATTCCTCAGAACAACTCAGAGAGATAGATATCATCCTTGCTTCAAAGATGTGGAAGCAGAAAATTTGAGACATTATAATGCCCCAGGTTACTTAACTAATAGGTATAAATTTGGAATTCAGTTTGTCTAAACTCTAAAAACTATACTTTTAACATTTTTATTTATGTATGTATTTTTTTAACTTTAAAAATTAAATACATTAATTTTCTTTATAGAGATGGAGTTTTGCTATGTTGCCCAGGTTGGTCTCAAACTCCTGGCCTTGAGTGATTCTCCTACTTTGGCCTACCAAAGTGTTGGGATTACGGGTATGGACCACCATACTTGGCCTCTTCTAACATTTTAAAAGACAAAGTAGTTTATTCCATGCTTTGTAGTACAAATTTATCAACAAAGCACTTTTTTTTTGAGTTTCTGAGTAGATTCAAAGCTGTTTTTTGAGAGAAAAAAATTGGTTCTGGTAGCATCCCGTAAGAAGTAGGAAGCTTTGTCTCTGGCAAGAATATAAATCAGGTTCTCAAATTTTCCTAACACTTTCAGTCTTGCCATCTGCATGTCTGGAATCTAAAACATATGTATTTTCCTCTACCCAACAACACCGAAGACTGGCATTTTAGTCACTTGTCACTACAAGTTAATTGTAATTCAGCATTTGCTAGGAGTTTGCTTGTGACATCTGGTGAAAGAAGGAGAGAGGGAGGGAGAAAAGAGAGGAAGAAAGATGGAGGGAGAGAACGTAAAAAGATTTATGAAAATTATATTTATCTAGTCATATGAAAAGACAGAAAACAACGTTCTTGACTGGATGTGTGTGTGTGTGTGTGTGTGAGTGTAGAAATAGTTTCCTTTGTGATATCTCTATTAGAGTAATAAAAAAATACCATTAGGCACAATTGTTTGTAAAATCTGTCATTCTACTAATTACTAGGGCTGCTTTAAATGATCTTGTAGGAATGACAGGTGTCTCCTTTACTCTTTGTTTAGGATTTGCCTCATAAAACTGGATGTTTGCTGGAAGAGTATTTTCTGAATACAGAATTCTGGTTCTTCAGTCAAGATTTACAAATGTCTGGGCTTTCATACTCATTACAATAATAATTGACTGCATTATTCAATGTATTTTATAAGCATCCCTGTGAGAAATTCCTGCTGGAGTCCAGTTCACCTTTATGGAAGAGTTCATGTGCTTTAGTTCATTTCGAAGTGAGATCTCTAAGTAAATGTCCTTGATTTATTGTTTTGGTTACCAGAAAACTCAGGGTTAAATGAGTGTTCATTTGTACTGATCAGTTCATTACAGATGCTAAGTATGCATATTGTTCTTTAAAATAATATATTTTTGGAAGTCTTAGCCAGAACAATCAAGCAAGAAAAGAAATAAAGTTTCCAAATTGAAAGAGAAGAAATCAAATTATCTCTAGATGCTAATGATATGATCCTATACCTGAAGAACCCCAAGACTCCTCCAAAAGACCCTTGGATATGATAAATTCAGCAAAGTTTCAGGATACAAAATCAGCACATACAAATCAGTAACACTGCTATACACCAATAGTGGCTAAACCAAGAATCAAATAAAGAACTCAATTCCACTTACAATAGCAGTCAAAAAGGAAAAATACATAAGAGTATACTTAACCATGGAGGTGAAAGGTTTCTACAAGGAGAACTACAAACCTCTGATGAAAGAAGTTGCAGAGGACACAAACAAATAGAGAAACATCCCATGTTCATGGTTGAAAGAATCAACATTATTAAAATGACCATATTACTCAAAGTAACCTATAGATTCAATGCAGTCCCAACCAAACTACCAATGTCATTTTTCACAGAATTAGAAAAACAATCTAAAATTCAGTTGGAACCTAAAAAAGAGCCAGAATAGACAAAGCAATCCTGAGCAAAAGGAACAAGGCTGGAGGCATCACATTACCTGACTTCAAATTATACTATAAGCCTATAGTAACCAAAACAGCATGGTGCTTGTACAAGAGCATGGGCCAATGGAACAGAATAGAGAATCCAGAAATAAATCCAAATACCTACAACCAACTGATCTTTAGCAAAGCAGACAAAAACATACACTGGGAAAAGGACACTCTATTCAACAAATGGTGTGAGGAAAATTGGATAACTATATACAGAAAATGAAGCATGATCCCTATCTCTCTCCATATACAAAATTAACTCAAGATTGATTAAAGTTTCTTTTTTTTTTTGAGTTTGAGTCTCACTCTGTCGCCCAGACTGGAGTGCAGTGGCACACTCCCGGTCACCGCAGCCCCGACCTGATGGGCTCTGGTGATTCTTCTGCCTCAGCCTTCCAAGTAACTGGAACTACAGGCGCGCGCTACCATGCCTGGCTAATTTTTTTTGAATTATTGTAGAGATGAGATCTCGCCAAGTTGCCCAGGCGGGTCTCGAACCAGCAGGCTCAGGCAATCCACTCACCTCAGCCTCCCAAAGGCGCGGGATTACAGGCTGAGCCACCGACCCTGGCTTGATTAAATATTTAAATATGAGACCAGAAGCCATAACAATTATAGAAGAAAACTTAGAAAAGACTCTTATGAACATCAGCAAAGGCAAAAACCCCAAGAGCAAATGCAAGTAAAAGAAAAATAAATAAGTGGGACTTAATTAAACACAGCAAAAGAAATAATCAACAGAGCAAATAGGCAACTAATAGAATCTGAAGATATCTGAAAACTATACATTTGAGAAGATATCTGAAAACTATACATTTGATAAAGGATTGAAATCCAGAATCTACAAAGTACTCAAATCAGCAAGAAAAAAGCAAATAACTCCATTAAAAAGTGGGCAAGTACCGGGCTTGGTGGCTCAGCCTGTAATCCCATGCCTTTGGGAGGTTGGGGTGAGTGGATTGCCTGAGCCCACGGGTTTGAGACCCGCCTGGGCAACTTGGCGAGACCTCATCTCTACAATAAATCAAAAAATTCCCCGGGCATGATAGCGCGCGCCTGTAGTTCCAGTTACTTGGAAGGCTGAGGCGGAAGGATCACTGGAGCCTAGCAGGTCGAGGCTGCGGTGGCCGGGAGCGGCCACTGCACTCCAGTCTGGGCGACAGAGTGAGACTTCAACTCAAAAAAAAAAAAAAAAGTGGGCAAGTGACATGAGCAGACATCACTCAAAAGAAGATATACAAATGGCCAACAAACTCATTAAAAAGTGCTTAGCATTGTTCACCATTAGGGAAATGCAAATTAAAATCACAATAAAATATCACCTTATAGCAGTCAGAGTGGTCATTAGTAAAAAATCAAAAAACAATAGATGTGGCATGGATATGGAGAAAAGGAAGCACCTATTAGTTGTTGATGGGAGTTAAATTTGTACAACCTCTATGGAAAGCAGTATGGAGATTTCTTAAAGGACTAAAAATAGATCTACCATTTGATCCAGCAATCGCATTACTAGGTGTCTACCCTAAAGAACAGAGATCACTATATAAAAAAGATGCCTGCACCTGTATGCATATTACAGCACAATTGCAAAGATATGGAATCAACCTAAATGTCCATCAACTGATCAGTGGGTAATGAAAATGTGATACTGGAATACTACACAGCCATAAAAAAAGAATGAAATAACGTCCTTTGCAGCAACGTGAATGGAGCTGGAGATCATCATCCTAAGTGAACTGACTCAGAAACAGAAAACCAAACACTGCATGTCTCACTCATATGTAGGAGCTAAACAGTCACAAAGATGAAAATACTAGAATCTAGGGACACCAATAAAGGGGGAGGGAGATGGGGTTAGGATTTAGAAACTATCTACAGGCACAGTGTTCACTATTTAGGGAATGGGTCAGTTAGCTCATTTATAAATTCTTAGGTGCATGAAACTCATTTCTTCAGTCGCTAAAAGTCTCCTGAAATTTTTTTCTAAATTGCTACTTTCAGCCTGACTCAAAGTTTGACCAGAATGCTAATTGGGATGGTCTTCATCTAAAGCTCATTGGTTGTTGGCAGAATTCAGTACCTGAAGGTCATAGGGGGGAGGTCCCTGCTTTCTTGCAGCTGGTCATCAACCAGGGTTGATCTTTTATTCTAGAGTCTGCTCACCATTTCCTGCCATGTGGCCCTCTCTCTAACACAGCAGTTTTCCGTGCTGAGGCCAGCAGGAGAATCTCTCTCACTCTCTGAATCTCTCCTTCAGGAAAGACCAAATGACTTTGAAGAGTTTCAAAGTCATCGGGGCCCACCCAGGATGATTTTCCTTTTGATTATTTCAAAGTCACCTGTTGAGGGGCTTTAATTACATCTGCAAAATCCTTTCAGCCACAGGATGTAATAAAATCATGAGAGCAATGATCCCATCATTGGCTCAACTCACTCTCAAAGGGAAGGGATTATGCAGAGGCTGAACACCAGGGGGCCATCTTAGAATCCTACCTCCTATAGTATTCCTTCTCACTGTTAACCAACTACAGGTTTTATTCCATAAATACATTTGTGGTTCGAACTTGAGGAATTTCGTACTACTCTGTCTTGTTGGTTACTCAGACTGACAAAAGGCAGCCTCCTTACTCTTGGAGTGCAAGAGTAAGATTATTCAGGAAGGAACCCTCAGGGAAACCATGGAGGATGAGGATAAAGCCAAGGAGCGCTGAGGCTTCTTCTCAGGTTGGGCCTGAGGTTGATGCCAATGACATTTGAATAACATTATACTTTTAATTAGGTTTTGCCATTCAAAGTTGAATATGTCTTTATTTTCTTTAGGGTTTTTGGCAATTCAAATCCTGAGTTATTTTGTAAAAATTTTAAATTGCCTATTTTTAATGGTGACTGGTGAGGAACGATAAATCATTCGCAGAATTTTTATTTTATTTTATTTTAAAGATATTGGGTACAGTTCAGGGTTAGGTATACAAACGTTGATTATGCAGGTACCTTTGTTGATGAGGTGTGCCCTTCCCTCTCCTAGGAGTTTCCCTCAACTGCCAATCCCACCACCTCTCCCCTAGCAGTTTCCCACTACTGCCAATCCCTTTCTTATAGTATTATGATAATTGTTCAAGGTCTGCTTATGAGTGAGAACATATGGTACTCTGTTCTTGGTTTCCATTCACAGAATTTTTAATGGGAAAAGTAATTTCAGTATTCTTTTGGGGAAACAATTTTGGGCAACAACAGTTATCCATAGAAGCCTCCTGATAGCTCTTCAAACAAGAGCCTTGGTTAAAAGAAGAAAGATTTGCTGACTTTTGTGTTTGGGATTGGTATATGTAAGGCATAAGGAGTGTTCAGTTTATTTGTAATACCATAAACTGTGCATTTTATTAACTTTTTTTGGTGATTCATTTTCCTCATGTATTAGCTTAATGAATGCAATTTTTCAGAGTGAGATTTAATACTGTAAGTGATACAGTGGTAGCAGAATGAAGCAGCCTGTTCACCCTGGGTTAAGTGAGAACATCTTCACTTGCCTCATTTAGGGCATTATCTTTTTATACAGAGATTGAGCTAAATGCCACGTTTTTTGTATTTGCCCGGAATGCTGGTCAGGATGGTTTGTTAAAGAGGAAAACCATCCTGATTGGCATTCTGGGCAAACTTTGAGTTTGGCTGAGAGTAGCAATTTAGAAAAACAAATGTCAGCAAACTTTTGGTGACTGAAGAAATAAGCTTCATGCATCTAAGAATTTATAAGTGAATGAGCTAAAAATAAAAAAACTGATTATAAAGATTATTTCTTAATAAAAAATAATATAAACTAGTGTCATCAAGAACTTAGAAACTAGTTTTGAGTATAAATATGGTATATATAAAATAAATAAGTTCCCTCTTTTATTCCTTTTTTTTTTTTTTTTTTTGAGTTGGGGCTCTCACTATGTTTTCCAGGCTGGAATGCAGTTCACAATCGTGGCACACCAGAGCCTCAACCTCCTGGGCTTGGTGGATCCTTCTGCCTCAGCTTTCTGAGTAGCTGGGACTGGAGGTACATGCCACCACACATGACTAATTTTTGATTTTTTGTAGAGGCAAGGTCTTGCTATATTGCCCAGGCTGGTCTTGAATTCCTAGGCTCAAGCAGTTCTCCTGCCTTGGCCTCCCAAAATGCTGGAATTACAGACAATGAGCCATAGCATTCTGCCCAGATCTCATTTTTAACAAAAGCAGGAAATTTGGACTTTGTTTTGTACGAGATCTTCTGATCTTAAAATGCTGCCTCAATTTTTATTACAAGTGCCATTCTGCCCCAAGGAAGATTGTGTGCGGCCCTCCCTGGGGCTGAATGGAGAGGGGCTGGCCTGGGCTGCTGTGTACAGGACCTGCCCAGGTCCCTTAGGGAGGAAGCCTCTGTATCTTTTCAATCCCAACTTCCATTTCTTCAAGACAGGATCTGACGACATCATCTCGAAAGCACCCTCCTCTGTAACTCTTACACTTCAAAGAATTGTTTTTTCTATTTTGTGCCAGTGACATGCTGTTCAACATGTTTTTTATGACTCTTCTATTTAACACATGAAACATAAGTTATGGATTTCTCACTTATTTTTCTTATGCCCATTATCTTTCACATAGATGTTCTCAGAGCGGTAGCATGCGTTGGACTATTGTAGCTTATTACTTTTTTGTTTTGACATTTTAGGCTTTCCAGGGATTTATTTCTTAATTTATAGTCTAAAGATAAAGTCCATATAATATATGCAATGAGAATTAGCATCATAATTACTTTCTATCCTCCTCCTTTTCTTTTCATTTTGTGTGGAATTATCTCCTAGGCCATGATTAGGCCACAGGAAATGAAGCTAAAGTTATTAGAGAATGTAGCGAATTTTAGCTTTTCAAGCAGTCAGACCGGTAAATTCAGCCCCATTTTCTACTTCATTCTGAACTGTGTACAAATTCTAAAAATTCCAGCAGTAATTCTAGTTTTGCAGGTTAGGCTGCAGAATGTGGTTTTTATTAAGGTTGGTTTCTTAGATTTCTGGAGTTATTTTTGAACAACCTGGGCTTGTGATGCCACTTAAAAGTGTAATATCTTTTTTTTTTTTTTGAGTTGGAGTCTCACTCTGTCGCCCAGACTGGAGTGCAGTGGCCGCTCCCGGCCACCGCAGCCTCGACCTGCTGGGCTCTGGTGATCCTTCCGCCTCAGCCTTCCGAGAAGCTGGAACTACAGGCGCGCACTGTCATGCCTGGCTAATTTTTTGATTTATTGTAGAGATGAGGTCTCGCCAAGTTGCCCAGGCGG
Source organism: Carlito syrichta (assembly GCF_000164805.1). Classification (NCBI taxonomy): domain Eukaryota; kingdom Metazoa; phylum Chordata; class Mammalia; order Primates; family Tarsiidae; genus Carlito; species Carlito syrichta. The sequence goes on along the minus strand of NW_007258972.1, from coordinate 362,246 downwards.
GTCTCTAACCCGCGGGCTCAGGCAATCCACTCACCTCAGCCTCCCAAAGGCACCGGATTACAGGCTGAGCCACCAAGCCCGGCTTAATATCATTTTAAAACGACACTCAGGTGTGAAAAACAATACAAGACAGGCAGCCTCATTGTAAAATTCTATTTGGTGTCCCTAGCCTTTTGTCAAGGTCTCTCTACTTTACATATTTGTGGCGGAAAGGTATCCTTAGCAACCAAGATCATTGGCTTGCTGTGTAAAAGAAGACCCCAGGCTGTTGTAACATCTAAAGATTCAGCTACTTGACACCGAGTTTGCTTTTCCTTCCCAATGATAATAAGGACACAGATGGCAAGACACGACAGCAAAAGCGCACGGACCACAGCGTCTGAATAAAGGTGGAATGTGCCTTCGGCCATGTACATGGTGGCCTCCCCTTCCCAGCCCACTTCATGGCTGTCGGCTGAGTCTCTTGGCAAGGCTGCCCAACAAAGTGCAATCTGCTCTTTCATTATGGCACTGGGGAGAGTTAAGGGGAATAATTCAGAACAAAAAATTCAGAATGAAAACAGTCATACTGAGTTCTGCCTGAAAGCAAAAAGGATATTCTTACAAATTGTTATGAATGAAAAAAAGAATGAAAACAAGAAAAGAATGATTAGCCCCTAAAATGGCAATATTTGGGGCATACTTGAGCAGTCAAAACATGACTTCTAATTTTTATTCTGAAGTTAGTGATTTCTTGATTCAGAGGGAGTTCCCTGCCTCTATGGTGGTTCTTTTTTTCACAAACTAGGTTGGGGACATTTTCAGAAAGAACATTTTCTACATTCCTTTGAGTTATTAAATCCCTTCTCTTTTTCTCTTAAAAAAAGCTGCAGCAGATGTCTCACTTTGAAGCCACAGTCTTCCTGGCTACATGCGACTTGATACTACTTAATTCCCCACAGGTCAGAACTATCTACTAATTTTGTGAATAAGGAAAGTAATGCAATCAATGATAAAACCCCCAAACCCTCCTTTTTTGGGCTCTTATGTTTTGAGTAGCCATTTCCAGCATCTTCTTTTGTTCTAACACCTGTGTAATTCTAGAAATTGTTTCTAGTGTTGTCATTCACACTTATATTAGAAATCTCTGCACTGAGAAGTCATTTAAGATTTTAAAAATCTTTTCTTGACTGACTGGCCACTAAGTGACAGGTATAATTCAGGCGATGCTTTGTATTTCGAACTGTAGAGTAAGGACAAACAGCCCAGGAAGCTAATTTTGAATAAGGCTACCCAAGTTCACATGGATGCTTTGTTCCTTCATGAACGTAGAAATAAGGAATTGCCCCCAAGATGTGCAAGGAGTCTCTCAGACCTTCTCTGGTAGAATTCAGATCCATTTTTATAGTCTTCCAGTTCATGAAAACCCAAAGGCTGGGAGCAGTAGCTTATGCCTGTCATTCCATCACTTTGGGAGGTTGAGGTGGGAGGATTGATTGAGACCAGGAGTTCAAGACCAGCTTGGGCAACATAGCGAGACTCTTTCTCTAAAAAAATAAAACATAAAATAAAATAAAAAAAGATAAGAAAACCTAAGGTGATTTCGAAGTGAGGCACCTTAGCATAATCAAGTACTTGTCGGCAATTGTCTGAAAGAGTCATCATACACACAGAAAGTGGGAGACCCTCAGACTGCAACGGTGTTGTCTGCACCATGGCTTTGTTTTTTACATTTTAGTTTTAGAGTTGTGAGATGATTTGCTACATAAGTAAATGTCATACAGATGAGGTTTGGGCTTCCAGGGCGAGTCAAACATTTTCCCCAATGTTTGACTCCCCCTGGTAATGGCTATGGTACCCAGTGGGTGGTTGTGCACCCCTTATCTCCTTCCTTCCTTCCCCTGATAGTTGTGCCCAGTGTCATTTGTTCCCGCCTTTGTGCTCCCATGCCCAATGTTTAGTGCCCACTTATAAGTGAGAACATGTGGTATTTAGTTTTTTTGTTTTTATGATAGTTCACTTAGAATGGTGATCTCCAGTGGCAAAGGACACGATTTTGTTCTTTATGACTGTGTCGGATTCCATTGTGTATATGCACTACATTTTCTTTATCTAGTCCACTTTTGATGACATCTGTGTTGGTTCCATGTTTTAGTTATTGTGAATAGGGCTACAAGGGACACAGGTGTGCAGGTGTCTTTTTGTTAGAGCAATTTATGTTCCTCTGGATATGTTCCCCAAAGAAGGATTGCTAGATCACATAGTAGCTCAATATTTAGTTCTTTGAGAAAATGCCACACTGCTTTCCATAGAAGTTGAACTAACTTACACTCCCACCAACAGTGTAGATGTGTTCCCTTTTCTCCACAGCCTTGCCAAAACCTGTTGTTTTTTGACTTTTTAATGATAAGCATCCTGACTGGTGTGAGATGGTATCTCACCGTGGTTTTGACTTGCATTTCTCTGATGATTAGTGAGGCTGAGCGTGTTTTCATATGTTTGTGGCTGCTTGCATGTCTTCCTTTGAGAAGTGTCTGTTTATGTCATTTGCCCACTTTTGAATGGGGTTTTTTCTGCCCTTTGAATTTGTTTGAATTCCTTGTCTATCTTGGATGTTAGGCCTTTGTTGGTTGCATAGCTTGCAAATATTTTTTTCCATTCTTGGGTTTTCTCTTTACTCTCTTAATGGTTTCTTTTGCTATGCAAAACCTTTTTAGTTTGATAAAATTTTAGACTATCAATTTTGCTGCATTTGCTTTTGAGGGATTGGTCATGAATTCATTGCCTACTTCAGTGTCCAGGAGGGTGTTCCCTAAGTTTTCATCTAAACTGCTTATAGTTTGAGGTTTCACATTTAAGTCTTTGATTCATTTTGAGTTAATTTTTGTATATGGTGATAGGTAGGGGTCCAGTTTCATTCTTCTCCATGTGCCTAGCCAGTTTTCCCAGCACTGTTTGCTAAATATGGTATCTTTTCCCAGGTGTTTGTTTTTGTCAGCGTTGTCCAAGATGAGTTGGTTAAAAGTCTTTGGTTTTATTTTCAGATTCTGTGTCCTGTTTCACTGGCTCCGTGTTTATTTTTGTATCAGTACCATGATTTGTTACTGTAGACTTATAGTAAAGTTTGAGGTGTGTTTTTTTTAAACCAGAGCATGACGTTTTGGGTTTCTTTCTCATTAAAGAGTTCTCCTTAAAGTACTAACTCAAACAGTTCTATTTTTTCTATCTGAAATGGCCAAATCCACTCTGATGCTAATAAAGTAAAGGGTTTTTACAAGTTATCTTTATGATCTTTCTCAGTGGGAATCACCCTGTGGAGAACAGAAAACTTCTCTTATGTGGATGAGAATGCACACACTACCTGGGAGATAAAGTGTGTAAAGCCAAGTTTGACTGTTAACTTGGGAGCTATCATCCAATGAAGATTCTTTCAGACTTGATTCCTCAGCCATCAGTCCTTTAGGGCAAGGGAATTCCCTTTTAAAAAAATGTTATTTTTGACTTACATCAAGTGAATATAAACCCAAGTAAACAGAAAACCCAAGAACAAGCACTATAAAGTCCAAGTTCACATGCCATAAACGCCAAATAAACCTAGAAAAATATTCAATATTCCCCTTTTTTCTAACTATATTCAGAGATAATCAAGTGTTTCCTTGGCTCAAGATACCAACTTTGGCACATACATAGTGGTCCAATAAACGCTCTAGTTCCCATTTCACTTTTGTATTCTCTTTTCTGTCTCATGAGGGTTTCTGTAAAATGGTGCACTTCAAATTGCTACGGTAAATTCCAGTTTTGCCTCCTTTTACATAGGCAGCAACTGGAAAAAAAAAAAACCAGTGTGGTTTAAATAATTGAGATATTTATTCAACGTGAATGATATGAAGACTGAGGTTCCTGCTCAACGATATGAATTGCTTCTGGTCCCAGGTGGCTTTATAATAGATGGTTCCTATTTGCTAGACGGATTGCAATCTGTGGATCAGAGGAGTTCCTGTAATAAGGCAGAAGTTCCGCGTCTTGGTCTCTGTGCTCTTGTGAAGATTGTCAATCCGGAAAGGCCAAGGACTATGGTTTGGGCAGCGTGAACGAGTTCTGCAAAAGGACCGCTAGGTGGCGGTGCTGCATCGTGAGTGCTAGGACGCCGCCCACCCTGTCTGCTTCCAAGAAAATGCTTGTGTAGCTGATCACTGACGTTTGTCTCCGGCAAGCAATTAGGTTGGCCCAGAAAGACGTGGTCTTTATGTCTGGTAGCTGAATTATCTGTTCAGCTTTTTGCTGAGGCTGTAATTCGTTGTCAACAAACTACTGTTTGTCTTTCTAATGGTTTTGCTTTTTTTTTTTTCCCTTGAAAAATGGGGAGGGAACTGTAAAGACAAAGTTCAGATTTTATCGAGATTATCAGTAAAATTTTTAGCATTCATCTGTTTTCAATTGGATGATTAAAATGTTCCTAAAACTGAAGACCCTTGATGGCTGAATGGTAAACAAAAAAACAAAAACCAAAAAAACAAAAAACGGGTGGCCTGAGCGGCCTCAGTTGGCCCAAGCTCCCCCAGGGGATCTGTATAAGGAGCTGGCAGGGGCCTGGGAGAGGCATCTGTTTGCTGGGCTTTTTTTCAGCTGCAATATGAGAGGTTTGGCTTGGAGACTGCGAAGGTCCCTTCTAATTCTAGCAGTTCTTGATTATCTTATTTTAGGTAGTTGCAAAATAATAAAGTATAGGAGATCTTGAAAGCCATGTAGGTTGATTTCAACTTCTTAATTTCCTCATATGGTCTGTATGTGGCTAATGTTTTTGTTTAACATCAGAAGTGATTTTTCATATCTGAATTCTAAGATACAGAATAAAAGCTTTGAAGTTTTAGTTAAGGAGATAATGGAATTGTCTGTTATGACACCTTGTTCTTTGCTGTAAATGTTTTAGAAACGTTGGCCTTCTATTTGCTACTTTTAAAGTCATGTTCTAATTTGGGGATAACAAATATGATATTAAAGAATTCTATACAATTTTCTTTTGGAGGCATGGTATATTTTGCACATGTTATGCCTATTCCCTTTAAATTAGCTTGTTCATTAATTTTCTTTTAAATAATTTATTCATTTATTGATAGGACCAATTATGGGCTATGCCTTTAAGGAGATTACATTTTTTCTGGTGAGACAATTAATTGGGCAAAGAATTACAAGAATGTGTGGTAAGTGATCTAAGTGGAGAAATACAAGAATGTCTTAAAGAACATAGCCTAGCAGTGAAGATGAAATTACTGTTCTTTGCAACTTCATAAGGTAAAACTGGATATTAGGTTAGATTGTACATGGATGTGTGCTGGAAAGCAATTCTTTAACAGAAAACAGAAAAAAGCATCGTGTGTCTGTATTAAATACTTTTTTAACCCGAAAACATATGTACAATTTTTTAAATGTATTGATCATAGTAATTATAGAAAACGCTATCAAAATAAATGTTAGGGTAATATTTTTCTTTTAGTTTTCAAGTCACATAAACAATTGTATGTAAGAAAAGCTAAGCATCAACAGACTTTTTATTCTCTGTGAAACCTCTTTCTCCTTGTTACTCATGGAGATATCCTTTCTTTGGGAAGTTATGACCTCTAATTAGAATCTCATAGTTATTTTAAAATTTAAAAAGCAACAGTTTGCATTTGTAATATAGACCATTTCAATTTCATAGCTACTTTTGCTTGTATAAGAAATAAATACACTGAAATCTGTCATTCATGCTGTGAACAAACAAGGGAAAAATATTCATAGAACCAGTGATTCATAGTTATGTTGGGGTGAAAAACCATCTCTTGAGAAGGACCACAGTTCAATGAACAAATGCCCCAGTGTATGGATGACACAAGCTATACTCCTTCACCTGAATGGAGGAGGAAAATAGTTTTTTTTTTTTTTTTTTACAGGGACGATTTTGATGCAATTGAAATATGACGATTATAAAACCCTATTCATTTTTGATGAATAATTTGATTTTAGTGATGATCCTTTGCTTGAGATACATGCATTCTGACAACTAACCTCCCTTTCCACTCCCCAAATAGAATGTTTGAACTTTGATATTATTCCTTATTGACATTTTCTGTGTTACTTCCACTGCTTGGACTTCAAGTGCCAAATTCACTTCCTGCAACCAGAATGTATCGTGATCCTTTTTCCCGAGGACAAATTTCAAGGTGTTTATGTTGCACCGAATAATGTTAGAGGTAGACATGGCTACGAATCATCTAATCTCTTAGTTTATAGATGGAAAATTAAATCTTGAGAACTGTAGCTACAATACCGACAGACTTCCGATCTTCAACTAGCACTCAGGGAAGAGGAGCAAGTACAAAGGAATTTGTATTTATGACACATTTGCTGTGACAGCCATGGAACACACTGTGTTCAGTTTTAGTCCTCACAATGATATGTCACGGGACAAATCCCTGCGTTTATTTTTTCTCCAGGTTTACTGAGCAATAATTGGTAAATAAAACGACATAAGTTTAAGGTATACAGCATGATAATTTGATATACATATATGGTGACGTGATCACATCTATCACCTCACCTCATTATCAGTTTTCTTTTGTTTTGTGGTGAGAATATTTAAGGTCTATTTTTTAGCAAGTTTCAGGTATACACATTCAGTGGCAGTAAGTACATCTACAGTGTTGTACAAACATCATCACTATCATCACTATTCACCTCCAGAACTTTTTCATCATCCCAAACAGAAGCTCTGTATCTATGAAGTAACTTCTCATGCTTCCTCCCTCCAGCCCCTGGTAACCTCAACTCTACTGTCTGTCTCTATGCATTGGCTTATTCTAGATACTTCATATAAGCACTATAATCATAAATATTTGTCTTTCCATGTCTGGCTTATTTCACTTAGCATAATGTTTTCAAGGTTCAAGGTTTTGATAGCATGTATCCAAAATTTCATTCTTTTTTATGACTGAATTATATTATTTTGTATGTATACCACTGTTTGTTTGTCCGTTCACCCGACAATGAGCATTTGAATTGTTTCTACCTTTTGGCTATTGCAAGTACTGCTGTGAACACGGGGCCACAAGTATCTGGAATGCAAAGTTTCATTTATTTATTTATTTTTTATTTTTTTTGAGTTGGAGTCTCACTCTGTCGCCCAGACTGGAGTGCAGTGGCCGCTCCCGGCCACCGCAGTCTCGACCTGCTGGGCTCAGGCGATCCTTCCGCCTCAGCCTTCCAAGTAGCTGGAACTACAGGTGCACGCTACCACGCCCGGCTGATTTTTTGATTTATTGTAGAGATGAGGTCTTGCTGCCCAGGTGGGTCTCGAACCCGCGGGCTCAGGCAATCCACTCACCTCAGCCTCCCAAAAGCGCAGGATTATAGGCTGAGCCACCGAGCCCGGCTGGAATGTCGTTTTATTATACGCTCAGTGATAGTGATAGCCTATATTTCCCATAATTACTCTTCTCTTTACATTTTTGCCTAGATATTCCTTCATGTTTGTCCTTTCTGGTAAGCCTGAAAATACTTTGCTTGGTTTCTATCTCTAATTGCAAAGACTTGGAATTTTGTTTTGCATCAGAACAAATTAAATTTGGCAGAATCAGTAGTGTTGCGATATTTAGACTTTCCATTCAGGTATGTGGCTTGCCTCTCTATTAAACAGGTCTAATTAATTATACACTCAGAGGTTTGGGATTGTTCATATAGTTCCGGTGCATCCTTTGTTAAGACTATTCTTCAGTATAATTTTATGGTTATTAAGAAATTTAAAAAAATATTTTAAAGATGTGGGGTTCAATTCAGGATTAGGTACATAAGTGGTCATCATACAGGTGAAGTTTGGGCCTTCCATTGGTCCTCACTTCGCCTGATTTGGGATCAGTTACTTTTATTGATGTGATGTGTCCCCTCCCACCCCCAGACAGGGTCCCACGACTGCCAATCCCTTTCTTGTAGCATTGTGATAAACGTTCAGGATCAACTTATGAGTGAGAGCATGTTATGGTTATTTTTAATAGAATATTTTCCATTTTATTTTCTGCTGCTTATTGTTACATAGGAAAGCCATTAATTCTTATATACTAGTGTTACTAACTGCATACTTTAATATTTATATGATACACTCTAAACTATTCATATTTTGAATTGATAGTGTACTTATGATCCTCTCTGCATGGCTTATTGTTGCATTTACTAAATATATATTTAACAGGGAGAAAATTTGCTTTAAAAGATTAAACTGTTGCTGCACATCCATATATAAGCAATAGCAGCATTTGTCACTTTTCTTTAAGACAAACCTAGGTCGATCTTTTAGTCACAGGCGTTCTAGATGGGTGAAGGTTGAAAAAAGAAAAATGAAGCTGGTCCACTGGGAGGCCCAAAACGTTACCTGGACCTAAACCACTTAGGGACGCAATCTTGACTTGTACCCCACAACTTTGAAATTAAATTAAATTTAAAAAAAGAAAAATGAGCCGGGCTCGGTGGCTTGGCCTATAATCCCGCACCTTTGGGAGGCTGAGGTGAGTGGATTGCCTGAGCCTGCGGGTTCGAGACCTGCCTGGGCAGGTGAGACCTCATCTCTACAATAAATAAAAAAATTAGCCGGGTGTGGTAGCGTGCGCCTGTAATTCCGGCTACTCGGAAGGCTGAGGTGGAAGGATCGCCAGAGCCCAGCAGGTCGAGGCTGCGGTGGCCGGGAGTGGCCACTGCACTCCAGTCTGGGCGACAGAGTGAGACTCTGACTCAAAAAAAGAAACAAAAAAAAAAAGAAAAAAAGAAAAAAAAAAGAAAAATAAAAGAAAAATAAAGTTGTTCTGTCTAATAAACTAATAACAGGAACATTCCTAAATGCCTTTGCCACCTGAAGAGAAAAGATATGGGAAACCCCAAGAATGAGAAGGAAACACCATGGAGAGCAATGGCCCCAGTGGGGAGAGGGGTTCCAGCAAATATAACCCCTAAAAAATTCCCTGTAAGTCAAGGTCAGAGGGACAGCGATATCTAGTATTGAGCTATAGAGTGACTCCTTTTCTGTGCCCTGTCGTGATCTGTTCTAAAATATGTATCTTAGTAGAAAATCTGAGGTGTAGTAAAAACAACAGATAGGAAAATGATTGCCATTGAAAGAAAGTGTCTATGTATAGTGCTGAGGAGGAGGGGGCATACCCTACCATGGGGAGACATACAGGGAAGCACCAGGTTTGATCAAGAGGCAGAGAAAGTGGGAGGAGCTGTGGCCAAGAGCTTTATTTTGGTGTCTCTGGGAAGTTATGGACAAGTCAGGGTAAGCAGACTTAGCATCAGCCAGTATGAATAATTTCAGCAGACTCTGGGGCCTAGGGGCTGTTCCTACTTGTCTGGGATCTGGCCCTGGGATGATGAGGGTGGGTGGATAGTGGCCTGGAGTGGGAGAGCCCTATAAAGGAGGTGGTTGGAGGTGTGGACTGTGGATAAGTTGGTTTGTATTTGAAAAGCATGCTCTCAGGACAGAGGAGGAAGGGACGATGGGGAAACACGAGGCCTGAAGGAGAAGGGACAATGGGGAAACACGAGGGGGAAGGGACGATGGGGAAACATGAGGCCCAGGCAAGGAGACTCAGACATATTGTTGGGTTGGACAGAATAAGGCCTATCCAGCATATACACATAGGGAAGATGTCAAAGCATCAAGTTTACAGGAGCTAGAAACATGGTTAATACCCAGTTCTTCTTAGTTGTTCTAAACCTTCAGTAAAGTTCTGTTTTATGCAACTATCATATTAACAGGTATTTGGATAATGAAGGAAACACCGCGATTTTCCATGTTGCAGATGTTGCGATAGGAAGTGAGTAAGCAGGAAATCCAAGTGAGAGGTGACCAGGAGAAACATAACTACTTCGCACCAGGAATCTCAAAAATACAGGAAAGCTGTAGACATCATGTGGAAAAGAGGCTTAAGTCAATGTATTTGGAAAATAAATGCTTCAAGAAGACTGGAGGACCCTGAGTTATAATCTCAAGCCCCACCACTACACAATGCATCCATGTGTACCCCCTGAATCTAAAGTTGAAAAGAATTTTAAAGAAGAAAACTGAAGGAGTTGGAAACACCCAGTGTCAGGCCTTGAGATGATAATGGTAGGGATTCTAAGTTTTCAGTGCTTGGGAAACTTTAGGGGCTGGCTTAAGGACTTGTCTGTTCTTAAGGGAAGAACTTTACAAAAGTGATCCTTAGGGCTTTTAAGAGTCTTGGTTAAGGATTTTTGGAATCTGATTAAAACTATGCATTCTCTCTCCATAAAAATGTTTGATATTTCATATCTCATTTTAGAAGCTAACGGTAGCTCCAGAGTGCATCTATGGCTGTTAGCCCATGAACCCTGGCTGACATCTCTCTGCCTTAGAAATCACAGTCAAAGAAAGGAATATGCTGTCTTTTCTTTAAATTGGTCATGACACACCGGGCCCAATTATGCATCTTTAATACCACCACATGTTAACTGAGATAACTATTTTTTTTTAATGAATTTTATTGTTTGGGTTGGATTCTTACCTATAATGTAGTACAAAATTAGGTCAACTTAAAATGATAGAAGGAGAGTTTTTATTGTAAATGCCATTCCAGTTTTCTGGTATTTATTTGTTTATTTACTTATTTATTTTGAGTTGGAGTCTCACTCCATCGCCCAGGCTGGTGTGCAGTGGCTCGCTCACAACCACCACAGCCTCGACCTGCTGGGCTCTGACAATCATTCTATCTCAGCCTTCCAAGTAGCTGGAACTACAGGCGCATGCTACCACGCCCAACTAATTTTTGATTTATTGTAGCGAAAATGTCTTGCCAAGTTCCCCAGGCTTGTCTCAAACCCGCGGGCTCAGGCAATTCACTCACCTCGGCCTCCCAAAGTGCTGGGATTACAGGCTGAGCCACGGAGCCCTGCCTCTGCTATTTATTATTAAAGACTCATGACATTTCTCCAAAAACAGTCAAGTTAAAGACTCATTTTCATATCTTTGTTTCTGTCTTAGAGTATCACATCAGAAAATCTGATTCTTTTGAGTTCTAAGAAGAATTGAAGAAATATGATTATCAAAATGAAGATTTTTATCTTCAAGTTATTGGAAAGTTTTCTGAATAGTTCAAAGGAGAAATAAAACCACATACTTAAATAATAAAAGATTGCTTGACATTTTTCTTAAAAAATTTAATAAGAGCTAATTTGATATTTAATTATGATCTAATACCTGCTTTAGGATCATTAATTAGAAGTAATTTCACTGGTAAAATGATACTTATAGAGAATTAAAAAACAGTCTACTAGGGTTGTAAGACATAATTCAAGATTCTCCATTTATCTACAAGCATTATCTTAAGTTACATAAGGTGTTATGTAATAAATAATTTGTCTAATCTTTGCCCTAGGTTCCTGGGACAGAGATTTTAACCTCATAAACATTTAGAATAACCTCAGTGATGAGTGTCTGTTATTCTTGGTGAGTTCTTCATACCAAGCCTGAATATACACTAATGAGGGAACTCAAACTCATGGTGGTCTCCTAGTTTCAGGATGGGGGCTGGTTATAGTAGAAAGATCAACCATATGATTAGAGAGTTGAAGCTTTGAGCCAAGTGGTATCTGTCCAATCTTCAGGGAGAGGAGCTGAGCTGGAGATTGAGTTCAGTCATGTGGCCAATGATGTCATCAATTATATCCACATGATGAAACCTCAATAAAAACTTTGGACTCTGAAGCTCTTGGATAGATCTAGTAGATGTGGACTAAGTTAACTTTGTCATGGGATTTTATTTGGCTATGTGGCTCTAAAATCTTGTAGCCAGCTTTTTAATTTTGCTAGCACAATTAAAGATTTACTATTTCTGTTGTTAATTTAGGGTTTTAATAAAGATTCAGTATCTAAAATTGACAATAAATTTAAGAAATTATATTAAACATCTGAAGTTCTCTATAATAGAAGACAGTTTTTATAGTAATTTTGAAAGGACCAGAAAGGTTGATGAAGCACTTATTAAAAGTTACAATGTGACAGAGTAGACATATGGTTCCTTATCTTAAGCATAATTAAGTTGTCACAATCTTTAACTATTTACATGCTATTTGTCAGTAGTTCTTATAATGAAATGGACAGATGCTTTAATAAAAAATTTAAAGAAATCTTATGACTTGAGTATTTAGGCATTCAAACAGGAAACCAAATGTACAGTTATTTTAGACTCAAAGTAAAGAACCGAAGAACAGTTGTATTAAATCCACTTGTAGGTAATAGTTTCTCTGCTTAACAAGTAGGAAAAATGATATTGCCAGAGATGTTTTCCAACACTTGAACTCCTAACGTCAGACAATGAATTGTCACAAAAATACCAATATAAAGTATTTGTTTAGTATGCTTAAGTGATGGATAAATGCAAAGCATTAAAGAACCTCAGAGACCACGGATAAAACAGAATCTCTACAGATTGCCATGAGTGCTAAGGCAGCTCCAGTCACACATATAAAGTCAGGATCTGGTCTTCACTCAAAGCACTGTCATCCTTCTGTTCAGTTTCTCAATGCCATCAGATTATCCAGGCAGATGAGATTCTTCCACTCAGACTGTCTTCCTAATTCCCGGACACATTTTTCCTCTTTATCACTATCAGAGGTAGCTCTCAATTATCATAGTGGGAAGGTCTGACAAACTCATTCTCCCTAAGCTGTATCCACTGATAAATGTAAAATATTATTCCTCCGTGAGAGTGTTTCTCCAATCTCCTATATGATGACAGTTGAGCTGTGGCAAGGAATATTTCCTTTTCACCGCTGGCTATATTTCCTAACAATCCTACCATTAATCCAATTCCTAAAGTTTTGAAGATTTTTGATTTTTAATAGATCTTTGTTAACATATACTTTAAAAACCTACCAGTCAAAGTCAGTTAGTTGGAGGGTTAGGAACAAAGTGGGAGATACAGGGAGTGGCGTGACGTGTAGCTGTAGGGTTTTAGAAGGACTCTGGAAGCAAAGGCAGAAGGCTTCCTTATTGGATGGAATTAATTTATAAAACTTTGATTTTAGGTTTTAGACAGCTATGTATAAAGGAGCTCTGAAGAAAAAGATACACATAACCATGTGACTGCTTCACCACCTAGAAGAAGGTGGTCTTGGTCAAAGTTCTAGAAATGAAAAGTAGATCAAGGCATTGCATGGCTCAGGAGGGAATGGGACAAAGTGGGAAAATCATGGGCTAGTTGTAGTTCTATCTTTGCTACTGGGCAGTTGTGTAGACTTGATCTAGTCACATAACCTCCCTGGCTCAGAATCCTCAAGGATGACATATGGGAGGTCCAACTAGATGACTGATTTCGAAGGCACCTCTGGTCCTCACATTCTCATTTAGAAACTCACTTTCTGGTCATCATGAATTTGTTGAAGGGGATGCACTTTGTGACTAGCATGCTTAGTATATATCATTTTTCTCTTTTACTTTGATATCCTTTTTTAAATCTTTCAAATCTCCCTTGATTTTGGCTTTAAATTTAGGAATACAGCTTCAGTGGGACTTAGTACTTAGGTCTTCCCCTAGGAAAGGAAGACTGTGGGCGACAGTGGATCCTGGAAGCAGGGTCAGAGGCAAGAGTGAAATAGCAGAGGTGAGTCTGGGGTTTAGCTTGATGACAGATCAGTGAAAACTCTCCCTCAGGGTAAGGGCAAGCACCAAGTAGGAGCAAGCATTCAGTTTGAAGGCAGACACAGACACAATACCCATTGACCAAGGAGCCTCCAAACCCCAGAAAATGTCTTACTTAATCCCAGAAACACCAGTACCTAGTATCTGGCTTTTTTCAAGGCATGACCAAGTCAATGTTGACAAGCTGTTACTACGTGGTAGCTCACTACTCCGGGCAGACTCTTCTCTACTGGACTTCAAGTAGAATTATAGAGCATATGTAATGTGTGTGTGTGCTGAGGGAGAAAGGGGTAAGGAATGGTGGTGATTGGCTAAGAGGTTATTCAATCCTGAATACTTAGATGGTAAAATATAAAAATGGTCCTGACAGGTAATTGTTTTATCATGATCATCTCATCACTAATCTATAAAAAAACTTAGCTCTTATACTATAGTTTGTGTTGACATTGTGCCAGATGGGACTTTCAAACTTTGCCTAATTGGATTGGGAACCAACATTTTTGGGGATAACAAGGGTAATCCATTTAACTCTTGCAATAGTCCCATGAGATAGGTACGGGGAATGAGGAAAATGAGTTTCAAAGAGGTTAAGTAACTCGTCCAAGAGCAATTAGAGAGAACGTAATGGAACTGGGATTCACATATCAGCCTGTCAGACCTCCTGAAACCCAAGGAAATTGCTCCACTATATGTGCCATCACTAAAGGGAACAAAAGTGGTTTCTCTTTTAGAACACTGTAGCTATAGCAGCATGAAAAGCTGAATCAAGTTTCCCTCTACTTTTATCTTTTTCCAGAACACTCAACTCATTACATCAGTGGAACTTTGTTATTTCTGGTGAGGTATGATAAAACCCAATAAAAAAAACCAATTTTTATTTTAAAAATGGTTTATAATAATTGATTTATCCCTTACAGAAAAAATAGGTTAAAGAGAAAAGTCTCAATATCGAGAGGCAAGGGTCTGTCTGTGCATGTACCACTCCCGCATCTGAGAGGATGAGCTGGTAGGAAAAACATTTTTTCCGTGATAGCAGATAGTAGAGTGAAAAGGGTCCCATTGTCCTGCCTCCCCTTCCCGGACTATGTGTGCTTGTTTATGCATGTGTTTGTAATAACATTATGCTCCAGGTAGGCTAGGGGCATATAAGTGTTTCCCTTCCCCAGGGAAGAGATCCATGCTTTGCAGAGAAGCCCCCAGCCACCAAAGCATGGCATGACAAATGCCTACAAGGGGTGAAGTGTGGGAGCCTAGGGAGGGTGCCTGAGGCTTGTCTCCCCCCACCAATCACCCAGAGGAATACAGAAGACAATAGTCAGTTTCTCATACTCTCAAGAGTGGCACATCATTGGCTGGGAGAAGATTGATGGAGTAGAAGTGGCCCAGTCAAGATGAAGGGAAGTAGTCAGCAGAGGCTGCTTGACGCATTTGAAAGAGAAATCACAGGTGGCTTAGTTGCTCACCACTGAAGACCCTGGAAGCTGAGTTACATCTCTGTGGAGGCCTGCAGAGGGTGGAGAGCCATCAAGAATGAGATGCCTCACTTATTAAAATACAGGCACTTCCATACATGCTCTCTGGCCTTTATACCATTAGGTAAAAGTGGAACACGGGGTCCCTGAAATTTACCGGAGAAAAATATTTTTTTCTAAACTGACCAAGTAAAAACATCAATGTTTTATAATCACTGATTTGACTGAGTTTACCTAGAAAGTATTAGATTAAACTTTTTGCTATTAGATAGTAAGGGAAGCTTAGGGCAGCGATTAAATTCAGTCAGGGGAAAATAAAAATACAGTTTTGCATATTTAAGTTTCTGACTATAAAAACTCATTTCCCTCTATGTAATAATACAAAACAAATCAGAGTATTTCCCACCTGCTCCCATGTTTTCCCACTGATTTCCCTCTAATTTCCTCCCACACAGGATTAATTCTCAGGCTATCCCTGTCAGCTTTCTCAGATTTAGAGGCCAGGAGCTCCAGGGAACTTGGAAGATGTCAGGTTGTTAGTTATTATTGTAATAACTGTTCAGTTAAATAAAAGCTTTATAAATTTGTATATCGAAAAGTTCCAGATAGTTCCTATTTATTTTAGCTTTGTTTCTTTTGCAATAAAAGCTTTCTAATTAATTATTAATTTGGCTGTTATTCCTGGCAATTCTTCGCTATAAATAAATGTTTTCAAAACATTATCCACAAACCACTAAGTGTTTTTTTTCTTAGTGGTAGAGCTGTTATATATGAGATTGTTGACTCCTTAAGTAGTGTTTAATCATGAATAAATACTACTCATGTAAATTAAATGATAGTTTCTTCATGACTTTGGGAGGGCTGGGAACAAAAATATAGTTTAGTCAAAACATATCTTATTGTGATTGAATGACCAAATGAAATATGTTATTTGCTGATTATAATGAAAACTAAAACCACTGTTGGAAATTGTGGTGACTAGTTTAACATGTCAACTTGGTTAGGCTACGGTACCCAGATATTCACTCAAATACGAATCTAAGTGCTGCTGTGAAGACACTTTGTAAATGTGGTTAACAGCTACAATTAACCAAGTTTAAGTAAAGGAAATTACTCTTGGTACTGTGGGTGGGCCTCATTCAACTGTTTGAAAGCCTAAGAGCAAAACCAAGGTATCTTGAGAAAGAAGCAGTTCTGTCTCAAGTCTGTAGCATCAGCTTGCCTCAGAGTTTCCAGCCTACCAGTCTGTTCTATTGACTTCAGACTTGCCAGTTCCCACAATTTTTTGAGCCCATTTCTTGAAACTTCTCCTTATCTCTGTTTGTATCTCTATTTCTCTCTCTCTGTATGTATGTATGTATCTATCCAATCTATCTATTTTCATCATCATCATCATCATTATCATCTATCTCCTGCTGGTTTATTTCTTTGGAGAACTTTGCCTGATTGATATGATTTTGGGACTGAGGGTAGCTCTAAAGGAACTCATTTTAATGATGAATTTTAAGACCGGGTGTGGTGGCTCAATGCTGTAATCCCAGCACTTTGGGAGGCTGAGATGAGAGGATTGCCTGAGCTCAGGGGCTCGAGACCAGCCTGGGAAACTTGGTGAGACCTCATCTCTATGATAAATAAAAAATAAGCCGAGTGTGGTAGTGCACACCTGTAGTTCCAGCTACTTGGAAGATTGAGGCAGAAAGATTGCCTGAGCCCAGCGGGTTGAGGCTGTGGTGGCCATGAGCATGCCACTGCACTCCAGCCTGGGCAACAGAGTGAGACTATGACTTAAAAACAAAAAAGGATGAGTTTTCTGGATTGGTTATTTAATATAATTAGGTTTAATATAATTAGGTTTAATATAATTAGTAAAGAGAATACTGATAGTTTGTGGCATAATATGGCAATAGAGATATGTAAAATATTACCAGTGGATACTTCTAATCAAATAGCTATGAGAGACAAAGAGTGACCATGTATTTGAAACCTTAGGGCGTTTTTGTCAAATGGAAGTTTAATTTTTGTGTGTTAACTTGACTAGGTCATGGGTGCCCAGATATTTGACTAAATTATTTCTGGGTGTGTCCATGAGGGTGTTTCTCAATAAGATTATCATTTGACTTAGTTGATTAAGTAAAGCAGATTATCTTCCTCAATGTGGGTGAGCATTATCCAATCTGTCAAGGATCTGAATAGAAGAAAAACAGAAAAGGAGAAAATTTATTTATTTATTTTTTATCTGGTTGTTAACCTGGGGCATCAGTTTTCTCCTGAGTTTGTACTGAGATTTACACCATTGGTTCCCCTGCTTCTCATACAGACTATACCAACAGCGTTTCTGGGCTTCCAACTTGCAGATGACAGTTTATGGTACTACTCAGCTTCCATGATTGTATGATCCAATTTCTTATAACAAATATCTATCATTTATCTATCATCTATCTATCTATCTATCATCTATCTGTAGAGTTATCTCTCTCTTTATATAGTGTCAAGTACCACATAGTAATATTTTAGTCAATATGGACTATATACAATAGCAGTACCATAAGATAATAATACCATATTGTTACCATACCAATTCTATGTCTATATATCATACCATTTTGTTACAGTTACTTATAATATTCAGTACAGAAACATGCCGTACAGGTTTGTAACCTAAGAGCAATAGACCATAACATGAAATAATGTGAAGCATGTGTGTGTGTAGTAGACTATACCATCTAGGTCTGTGTAAGTACATTTCACTATAATGTTGCACAATGACAAGATCACATGGTTATGCATTTCTCAGAATGTGTTCCTGTTGTTAAGTGATGTGTTACTTTGCATGTGTGAATGTGTGTGTGTGTGTGTGTGTGTATCCTATTGGTTCTGTTTGAAGAATGCTAACACCAGCTGGTTGCTCCTAATTGGGTTTTAATTTCTTACCTCAAGCTTTGCATAAATCACCTGATAGTTTCTATATCCTGAAAGAAACACTTATCTCTTGTAGCCTCAGAGCTGAGATTTCTAAAAACCAAGTTCACCATGTAATTCTGCAAGTGACTAAACTATAGCACAGGTTGAATTCCCGATATTGCAGACTGTCTCTTGTTAAAGTGATTGCATTATTTGGGAATCAATGAGATCCTGAAAATTGGAATAGAACATATGGAAGGATCCTGATGCAGTTTAGAGACATTAAATCTCTACATTCTGCTTAGTTTTCTTGAACAATATAAGCAGCCTTCCACCCCTGTCAGAGAGGGCTAACCCTGCTTTGCCTGAAGAACCTATAATGGCCTCCCCCAAGGTGGTTGATTTGTAAGACACTGCTGAGTCTTCTGCATTGTTTTTGCAATTTATACAGACATCAATCTGGGGTATGGCTATTAAAGGTATAGGATAATTGTGGAAGGAATGGAAAGTTGAATCAGACCGAATTTATTGAAATGGACCCACTGAGTAGATATTATGAATTCAGTCCGTGTTGTAGCTCAAGGAGCTAGGAAGAGCTGTAATGGTCTAGCTGATTGACTGAAACATGAACTGAAATGTGTCCCTACTCTAAATGAAGCTGAAATGCCAGAACTGCCTTGGTATACTGTAGAGGAAGATATGCAAAGGTTTAGGGAGATTAGAATGTTAAAGTGGATTTATCATGTATGACCTGTTCACCTTTCTTGAGATGGGGTCCAGAGGACACACCTTTCACCATAACAATGAGAAACACATTTGTGAGAGGAACCCCAGCATCCTTGAAGTACTCTGTAGTCTCTCTTCCACGTGGGTCAGAAATTGCTGTGGGGACTACAGCCACTGAACCAGAACTAAACGCAAGGGAATAATTGGATGTTGAAATAGCAGAAACCAGATGGTGGCACTTAATGTCAAAACCAGGGTGGATTGGATTGCTGTAAGAGACAGTGGAGTCCAAGCAGGGATCAGAATAATTTGACTTAGAGATACTAGTATTGGCTAGTTTAACATGGCATCACTAGAAGAGAAACAGACAGGAGGTCTACTAAATTGTTACTTGATCTGTATAAGTGCAAAAGTTCAAATATAAGAGAATAAGTTTCACTTGAATCACTGAAGCAGAGAATCATGGTCCCTCAATCAATTCCCAGTCTTAATATAGTTTACAGAGCAGAAAGTTCTGCTCTGCAATGGAAGAGAAGGCCAGGCCTCCTTGCGGAAGGACTTAGCAACATGAAAATAAATTTATACTTATGCTCTTTCGCCCAGATTTTCTTCACAAGAGGATTTATGGCCTTTTACAAAAGTAATTGTATGTTGAAGAAAAGGAAAAAAATCAGATCTTTTGGGAACTACTAGAAATGGACACTGAACTGACACTAATTCTAGAAGACCCATACTGTCACTGTGATCCACCAGTTAGAACTGGGGCTTGTGGAGGAAAGGTGACCCATAGAATTTTAGCTCTGGTCCATCTCAAAGTAGGTTCAGTGGGTCTCTAAATCCACTCCGTGGTTATTTTCCTAGTTCTAGAATGTATAATTTGAATAGATACACTCAGTATCTGGCTGAAACCCCATATTGTTTCCCTGACCTATGAGCAAGGGTTATTGTAATGGGAAAGGCCAGTGGAAACCTCTAGAACTGCCTCTACCTAAAAAAAAAGTAAAATAAGAACTATACCACATTCCTGGAGGGGTCGCAGAGATGAGTGCCACTTTCCTTTTTTTTTTGACACACTCATGTCAGTGATTTATTAGTGCAAGGGGATGCAAAGCAGAATAGGCACAGAGAAGAGACACATGGGGCAAAATCCCAAGATAACCAGGCTTAAGTTTTCTTTTCTTTTCTTTTTTTTTTTATTAATCAGTATTCTTTATTATGGTTTTGTGGGGTACAGTTAAGGGTTAGGTGTACAATTACGTTTCATTCAGGCACCCTGTTGATAGGAGGTGTTTTCCCATCCCCCGACAGATATTTACTACTGTTAATCCCATCCCCCTCCTCCCCATAGTTTCCCAGTACCGTCAGTCATTTTCTTATAGTATTGCATTGGATGTTCAAGGTCCATTATATGAGTGAGAACATGTGATATTCGGATCTTTGTTTCTGTGAGAGGTCACTCAGTATTATAGACTCGAGTTCCATCCAGGTTGCTGCGAAATTCATGATTTTGTTCTTTTTTATGGCTGCGTAGTATTCCATCGTGTATATGTACCACATTTTTTTAATCCAATCCTCTTTCGATGGGCAGCATGGTTGTTTCCAGGTTCTTGCTATTGTGAACAACACTGCGATAAACATACGTGTGCAGGTATCTTTTTTATAGAGTGATTTGTGTTCTTCAGGGTATATTCCCAGTAGGGGGATTGCAGGGTCATATGGAAGGTCAATTTTTAGAACTTTTAGGAATCGCCACACTGCTTTCCACAGAGGTTGCACTAGTTTACACTCCCACCAACAGTATAGAAGTGTTCCCTTTTCACCACACCCTCTCCAGCAGCTGTTATTTTTTGAGTTGTTGATAATTGCCATTCTGACTAGAGTTAGGTGGTATCTCAGTGTGGTTTTGATTTGCATCTCCCTGATGATTAGTGAGGTTGAGCATTTCTTCATGTGTTTGTTGGCTGCTCGAATGTCTTCTTTTGTGAATTGTCTGTTCATATCTTTTGCCCATTTTATAATGGGGTTGTTTGTTTTCTTCTTTTCAGTACATTTTAGTTCCTTGTAGATTCAGGATGTTAAGCCTTTGTCAGACCTAGAGTTGGCAAATACTTTTTCCCAGTCTGTAGGCTGTCTCCCTGCTCTCTTGATGGTTTCTCTGGCTTTGCAGAAGCTTGTCAGTTTAATAAGGTCCCATTTACCTATCTTCTCTCTTAAGTCCTGTGGGTTTTGGGTTTTGAACAGGAATTGGATGCCAGATTTCCATGAGAGTATTTCTTTCCTTTTCTAAGGTTCTTATGATTTGAGGTTTTACATTTAGGTCTCTGATCCATTTGGAGTTAACCTTTGTGCATGGGGATAGATAGGGGTCCTGTTTCAATCTTCTGCATGTGGTCAGCCAATTTTCCCAGCACCATTTACTGAATAGGTTCTCCTCTCCCCATTGGTAGGTGGTGGGGGCTTTGTCGAAGATGAGTTGGTTGAGAAATTGAGGTTTTGCTTCTGGAATCTCAATTCTATTCCATTGATCTATATGCCTGTTCCTGTACCAATACCAAGCTGTTTTGATGATTGTACCTTTATAGTAAAGTTTGAAA
>NW_007258972.1:224518-340352 GCF_000164805.1 Carlito syrichta | reverse complement strand
TGCCTCCTCTCTCTGATTGCTCTAGCCAGGACTTCCAATACTATGTTGAACAGGAGGGGAGAGAGTGAGCATCCTTGTCTAGTTCCAGTTTTCAGGGGAATTGGTTCCAATTTTTGTCCATTTAGGAGTACGCTGGCTGTGAGTTTCTCGTAGATGACTTTTACTATTTTGAGGTATGTTCCCCGTATGCCTAGATGTTCAAGGGTTTTTATCAAGAAGGGGTGCTGGATTTTATCAAAAGCTTGTTCTGCATCTAGTGATATGATCATGTGGTTTTTGTTTTGACAGATGTATTAATTACATTTATGGTTTTACGAATGTTCAACCAGCCTTGCATGCCAGGAGTGAAGCCTACTTGGTCATGGTGGATGATTTTTGAGATGTATTGCTGAATCTGGTTTGCTAGGATCTTGTTGAGAATTTTAGCATCTATGTTCATCAAAGATATTGGCCTGTAGTTCTCTTTCTTTGTTGGATCTTTACCTGGCTTGGGTATCAATGTGATGTTGACTTCGTAAAAGATTTGGGGAGAGTTCCATCTTTTTCAATCGCCTGGAATACCTTCAGTAGGATTGGTATCAGCTCCTCCTTGAATGTCTTGTAGAATTCTGCTGGAAAGCCATCTGGACCAGGGCTTTTTTTTGTAGGTAGTTTTCTTATTACGTAGTCGATTTCCTTGATTGTTATGGTCTATTTAGGGTCTCAATTTCTTCTTGTTCCAACCTAGGTAGGTTGTGTGATGTCAGAAAGTCCTCCATTTCCTTAAGGTTTTCAAGTTTGTTCCCATACAAGTGTACGTAGTAGTCTCTAATGATCTTTTGTATTTCTTCAGGGTCAGATGTGACTTCATCTTTTGTGTTTCTGATTATGCTTATTTGGTTTTTTCCACCTTTTTTCTTGGTCAATTTAGCTAGGGGACCATCAATCTTGTTTACACTTTCAAGAACCAGCTTTTTGTTTCATTGATTTTTTGAATTATCTTTTTGTCTTCTATGTCCTGTATTTGGGCTTTTATTTTGGTGATCTGGATTCTTCTGCTGAAATTAGGGTTTTTGTGGTCTTGCTTTTCCAGCTTCTTAGGTGGCTTGTTAGGTTGTGAATTTCTGTTCCTTCCATTTTCTTCATGTGTGTTTGTAGGGATATAAATTCCCCTCTTACTACAGCTTTCAGGGCATCCCAGAGATTCTGGTAAGACGTTTCTTCATTTTCATTTGTTTCCAGGTATCTTTTGATCCCTGTTTTGATTTCGTTGTTGACCCAAGAGTTGTTTAGCATCATGCTGTTTAGTGTCCATGTCTTTGTGGGTTTTGGGGGGACTTTGTTGGTGTCAATGTTTATTTTTATTCCACTGTGGTCCAAGAAGGTGTTTGGTACAATTTCGGTCCTTTTAAATTTGCTTATGCTTGATTTATGGCCAAATATGTGGTCGATCTTAGAATATGTTCCATGTGGTGATGAGTAGAATGTGTATTCTGTGGTCTTTGGATGGAGTGTTCTGTAGGTATCAATTAAGTCCATTTGGTCCAAAGTCACATTGAGGTTCCGGATCTCCTTGCTGATTTTTTGTCCTAATGATCTGTCTAGGTTTGTGAGTGGGGTATTAAAGTCCCCAGTTATGATAGTGGTAGAGTCAATATCTTTCTTTAGTTTTCCAAGAAGTTGCTTTATGAAAGTTGGCGCACCTATGTTGGGTGCATATATGTTTAGGATAGATATTTCTTGTTGATGGATTGAGCCTTTTATCATTATGTAGTGGCCTTCTGCATCTTTTTTGATTTTTAATAGCTTGAAGGGTATTTTGTCTGAAATTAAGATCACTACTCCTCCTTTCTGTTTCTCTTTCTGCCTCAGGAAGCCCAATTATTCTTAGGTTCAGTCTCTTGAAGTGATCATTCATGTCTTGCAGGTTTTGTTCTGTCTTTTTGAGCTTCTTTTCTATGCTTTTGACAGTTTGGGTTAGCTCTGTGTTTTGGTCTTCGAGCTCTGAGATTCTTTCTTTGGCTTGGCTGATTCTGCTTTCCATGCTTATTAGTCTGTTGTTCATTTCCATCACAGTATTCTTTACTGCTGTCATTTCTTACAACAGCTCCTTCCTATTTTCTTCTTGTCTCTCCTCAATTTTTAAAATTCTCTCCATTAATGTCTTGATGTCTGGGTTTGTTGCATGTAACCAGTCATTCTGGGGACTCTTCATTGTCTGTGTTCCAGAATCTGTTTTCTCAGTGTCTGATTTCCCAGAGCTCTGTGTAGGACCTATATTCTTCTTTTGGTTTTTCTTCATTTGTGCGGTTTTTTCCCCCTCTTTACTTTTTCCTTCCCTCCATGTCACCATCTTTTTTAATTCTGTTATTCAGGGGTCAAGGATTGGTTTTACTTCTGTTTGTTCAAACTCCTATTCTTTATGTATGTCCTCTTACTTTGTTCAATTCTGAAGTTGCACTGTAGGTTGGAGGTGGTCCTTTTTGCAGTTTTGAGATGTATTTAAGGGGAGAGCTGTGATTCAAAATCTGTCTGCAGGTCCTGGTATTCGCTGACAGGCGTGTGGATAAAGTGGAACCCACTTCCCACTGCCTTGGAATCTGTCCGTGCAGTGGGGCTGTAGGTTTACTCCCTGAAATAAAATGTGATTAGCAGAGGGGAGAGAATAGAGCAGATAGTGGGTTGAAGAGGGGAGTGGAGAGATAGAGGAGTAAGGGGGGAAACAAACGAGTGTGCCAACAAATAGAGAGAGAGGCCTATACTGAAACAGATAAAAACAATAGACCACAGCTACAGTCGGATCAACTCTCATACAAACAAAAATAAAACACATAGTGATGCTAATATACAAGCCATCTTGCCGCGTCCCTCCGAGTGCCACTTTTAAGGACTCTAAAGATACAGGGTGATTCCTACTACGTCCTTATTAAACTAGCTTATTTGGCTTATGAAAAAGACAAATGAATCTTGAAGAATGATAGTATATTATCCCAAACTTATCCAGCTGATGACACCAACCACAGAAGCTGTTCCAGATGTGGTTTCATCACTTTAGCAAATCAACATATCCCCTGGTAACTGGTATGCAGCTACTGATGTGACAAATACCTTTTTCTTCACATCTGTTAGAAAAGGCCACCAGAAATAGTTTGTTTCAGCTGGCCAGCAATACACCTTCACTGCCCTGTCTCAGAAGTACATCAACTCTTCAACCCTATGTCACCATTTGTCTTCAGGGACCTTGATCCCATTTCCCTTTTATAAGATATCACACTGGTCCATTGTTTTGATGACATTACTCTACTTGGATCTGGTGAGCAAGAAGTAGAAGCTACTCTCAACTTAATGGTAAAAAATTTTGCATGTCAATGGTAGGAAATAAATCTGAAAAAAATTCAGAGGTCTCTCACCTTAGCAAAATGTCTAGATATCCCTTTAAGGTGAAGGACCATTTCTGGACCTTCCTACAACCCAAAATGAGACAGAGCACCAACTAGGACTCTTTGGTTTTTGAAGACAACATATTCCTCATTTGGGTGTGCTACTACAGCCATTTACTTAGTGACTAAAGAGCTGCTAGAAATGTCAGTGGAAATTTGAAGCCTTTGGCAGGTCCCTATAGGTGAATCTCAGTACAGAATCTTCATAGCAAAGCCCTGCCACTCTCTATGTATGACTACTCTCCTTTCGAGAAACAGCACGTGGCTTGTTACTACATCTTAGTAGAGACAAAATGCTTAACCATGCACCACCAAGTTAATTGTGACCTAACTGTCAATTATGAACTGGGTATTGTCTGGCCCACAAAGCCACAAAATTGGTCAGGCACAGCAGTATTCTATCATCAAATGAAAGTGGTTATATGGACCTTCCCCTCTCTTCCTCGGTGCCACCTACAAAGTTGGCAGCCATCTCCTACCTGGCAGTGTGCAAGCATTCAGACTTCAGTGTCATCTCCATTTTACAGACATCATGACTGCTCTCAGACCCCTGATGAGGCCCAAGATTGTCAACAAGAGGACCAAGAAGTTCATCTGGCACCAGTCAGACTAATATGTCAAGATTAAGCATAACTGGTGTAAACCCAGGTATATTGACAGCAGAGTGCATAGAAAATTCAAGGGCCAGATCTTGATGCCCAGCATTGGCTATGGGAGTAACAAGAAAACAAAGCACATGTTGCCCAGTGGCTTCTGGAAGTTTCTGGTCCACGGTGTCAAGGAGCTGGAAGTGCTGCTCATGTGCCACAAATCTTACTGTGCTGAGATTGCTCACAACGTTTCCTCCAAGAACCGCAAAGCTATTGTGGAAAGAGCAGCTCAGCTGGCCTTCAGAATCGCCCATCTTAATGCCAGCCTGCGCAGTGAAGAAAATGAATAGACAGCTCCTGTGCACGTTTTGTGTTTAAATAAAACCATAAAAACTGTCCTCCCTCCCAAAATGAAGTTGTATATATGAGATCAATTTTGGGCAGGATCTGAAGACACAAGTAAATTACATGAGGAAGTGGCCCAAATATTCATAACTCCCACTTTGGCCACATTATCTTTTTTCTTCCAGTTCACACCTGTGGCCTCAGGTGGAGTTCCCTACAATCAGTTGACTGAGTAAGAGTAAACCTGGGCCTGGTTTACAGGTGGATCTGAGTAATACATAGGCAGCACTTGAAAGTGGACCATTGCAATACTACAGTCTCTTTTGGAGACATCCCTGAAGAATAGTGCTAAAGGTAAATCCTTCCATGGGGCAAAATTTTGAGCAATACGCCCAGTTGTTCTTTTTTCTTGGAAGGAGAAATGGCCAAAGGTACAAGACTACAGCAATTCATGAGCTGTGGGCAATGATTTGACTCAGTGGTCAATGACCAGGAAGGAATATGATTAAAAAATTGGTGATGAGGAAGAAAAGTGTGTAGACAGATATCTCTAAGTGGGCAAAAGACATGACAATATTTGTGTCACATGTGAATGCTCACCAAAATGCCATCTCAGCAGAGGAGGGGCTTAATAATCAAGTAGATAGGATGACCCATTCTGTAGATACCAGTCTGTCTCATTCCCTAGCCACTCTTGTCATTGCCCAATGTGCTCATGAATAAAAGTGTCTATTATGGTGGGGTGGAGGTTATGTGTGGACTCAGAAACACTGAATTCCATGCATCAAGACTGACCTAGTTATCACTACTGCTGAGTACCCAATCTACTGATGGTAGAGACAAACATTGAGTTTTCCTTTTCTTTCTTTCTTTCTTTCTTTCTTTCTTTCTTTCTTTCTTTCTTTCTTTCTTTCTTTCTTTTCTTTCTTTTTCTTTCTTTCTTTCTTTTTCTTTCTTTCTTTCTCTTCCTTCCTTCCTTTCTTTCTCTCTTTCTCTTTCTCTCTCTCTTTCTCTCTTTCTAAAGCAGGATTTATTGAGATGATAGAAAAGTTCCCACAGTGGGAGGGGACCTGAAGTGGTTGCCCAACACTGAGTTTTCAATTAGTACCACTCTCTGGAGTGAACCAGGTGGCAGGTTGATTACATTGGAATCATTTACATCATGAAAGGGGGCAGTGTTTTGTTTTTGCTGGAACAGACACTTACTCTGAATATGGATTTGCCTTCCCTGTATGCAATGCTTCTTCCAAAACTACCATGTACTTACAGAATGCCTTATCTACCATCATGGTATTCCACATAGTGTTGCATCTGGTGAAGGAATTCACTTTACAGCAAATAATGTGTGGCAATGGGCCCATGCTCATGGAATTCACTGATTTTACCATGTTCTCTACCATCCCGAAACAGATAGTTTGAAAAAATAGTGGAATGACGCTTTGAAGATTCAATTACAGTACCATCTAGGGGGCATTAACTAACAGGACTTGGGTAATGTTCTCCAGGAGGTTGTATATAGTACTCTAAATCAACACCCAATATATTACACTGTTTTTCCTATAGCCAGAATTCATGACTCTAGGAATCAAGGGGTGAAAGTGGGAGTGGCACCACTCACTATTACTCCTAGTGTTTCACTAGCAAAATTTTTGCTTCCAGTTCCTGTGACCTTTTGATCTGCTGGTCTAGACATCTTAGTTTCAAAGGGAAGAATGCTTCAACCATAAGACAAAAAAATATTCCATTGAATTGGAAGTTAGGACTGTCACTGGGCCACTTTGAGCTTTTCATGCCTCTGAATAAACAGGCAAAAAAGGGCACTACTGTACTGAAATTGCTCTTAGTTATCAAGGACAAATTAGGCTGTTAACCACACAATGGAGGTAAGGAAGAGTATGTGTGGAATACAGGACATCCCTTAGAATATCTCTTAGTACTGCTGTGCCTTGTGATTAAAGTTAATGGCAAACTTGGCCAGGCATGGTGGCTCATGCCTAGAATCCCAGCACGTTGGGAGGCCGAGCCCATGAATTCGAGACCAGCCTGGGCAACTTGGAGAGACCTCATTGCTACGATAAATACAAAATTAGCCAGGCATGGAGGTGTGTGTCTGTAGTTCCAGCTGCTTGGAAGGTTGAGGTGGAAGGATCGCCTGAGTCCAGCAGGTTGAGGCTACAGTGGCCATGAATGTGCCACTGCACTCCAACCTGGGTGACAGAGTGAGACTCCAACTAAAAAAAAAAAAATTAAAAAAATAAAGTTTATGGCAAACTCAAGTCTGGCAAGCTAATGGCCCAGATTCTTCAGGAATAAATGTTTGAGGAACCCCATCGGGCAAATAACCACAATTAGCTGTGGTGCTTACCAAAGGAAAAGGGAATGTGAAAAGGTAATTTAAGAAGGTAGTTATTAACACCAGTCATGACAACATGACCAGTTGTAGAAATCAGTATTGTTATTGTTAGAATATTGTCCTTTTGTTATGAATATATTTGTGTGCACAAACATATTCTTTCTATCTATCTATCCATCATTTATGTGTATATCTATACACACACACACATATATAGCAAATATCTTTGTTTTCTTTCCTCTCTTATTCTCTTACCATATAGCATAAGACATGCCAATAATATTTAACTTTACATCACAGTACTTAAATTAAAGGATATCAAGGTCAAGAGTGAATATCACCCAAGGACTTCGCATATTTTCTTGGGGTTAAAAAATTTTAGTTGTGTTTTAGATACTTATGTTAGGCAGAAATATGACCGTATTATTATCCTTATTTGGAGAGTAAGTATGGGTTAACACATGTATGGATGCCAAGTTGATAAGGGATGAATGGCAATGGTTAATTTTATGTGTCAACTTGACTAGGCTATAGTACCTAGTTATTTAATCTATGTGCTGCTGTACAGGTATTATGTAGATGTGGTTAACATCTATATTCAGCTGACTTTAAGTAAAGGAGATTACTCTTAATGATGTGGTGAACCTCATTCAATCAGTTGACAGTGAGAGGAAAACTAGTCTCCAGAGAAGAAGAAATTCTGCCAGAAGACTGCAGCATCAACTCCAGATCCTTTGGAGTCTCTGGAAAGCCTTCAGTGATACAGGAGGGTATTTTTTTTTTCTATTAAGAGCCAGTCGTTAATGTTGTTATATTGTCTTTAAGATATCGACAAATTTTTAAGACATTATTTGAAGGGAGTAAATGTAGTTGTATGCATGTTTTACATGCAATTTAGTAATTTTATTTATTTATTTATTTATTTTTTTGAGTTGGAGTCTCACTCTTGTTGCCCAGGCTGGAGTGCTGTGGCATGCTCATGGCCACCACAGCCTCGACCTGCTTGGCTCAGGCGATCCTTCTGCTTCAGTCTTACAAGTAGCTGGAACTACAGATGCACGCCACCATGTCTGGCTAGTTTTTATGATTTTTTTAATGAACCTGGGGATTTGAGACCAACCTGGGAAACTTGGCAAGACTTCACCAAGTTGCTCAGGCTGGTCTTGAACCTGTGGGCTCAGGCAATCCTCTTGCCTTGGCCTCCCAAAGTGCTGGGATTCCAGACTGAGCCACTGTGCCTGGCCCAATTTGGTTATTTTCAAAATGCACTTCTACATATGCACAGGCTATGAAATCTTGAGGCTATTGGAAGATAGTTTGGGCATATATTTGCCACAGCTAGTTCTTGGCACCTGAAAAGAACTATCCTATAAAACAGTTTAGGCCTAGAATGGTGAATAAACTTCATTGATGTGACAACTTTGATGGATTTCACATGCCTGGAATACGGTATGGTGAAGGGTTATAGCTCTGAGTCTGGGCTCAGGAAGAAAGAGTGCCATGATTAATCACCTATGTTTGCCACGGGACAGTGAGAGATAAGAGAGATATATGAGTCATGAACCTATTAGTGTCTGAAATTCTCATGTTAATTAATTTGTTGACTTGTTTACCTTCTGCCACCCTACCTCTAGGATGTAAGTTTTATGAGAGTATGAGCTTGTCTTGTTTTTTTATGGATCCATCTTCAGAACCTAGAAGAGTTTCCAGGTTCAGAGAAACATTAAAAAACAATTCAAGAATATTTATAAATAAATATTCCAAAATATTTTTGAGTATGTTTTTTATTCTTGATCTAGTTTATGCTGATTTTAATATGTCATGTAAATAAGAGCCAATACTCCATAAGCTTTTGTTTTCAGAGTTGGCTATATGAATCCTAATAAACATTGATTAAATGAGATAAAATACATGAAATCACAGCGTCCAAGACATTTTAAGGTACTCAATAAATAATACTTAAATTTAAAAACTGCAATGTTGCTGGCAGCCTCCTCATTTAGGCAGAATAACTCATTAAGCACCAATTATGTCCCAAGTCTCCGAGTCATTGTTGGGCATATATACGTGAATAAAATGGGAACATTGGCTTCAATAAGCTCAAATTTTTATAAAAGGAGATCAAAAAGGAAAACAAATACACTATTGCAATCCAATATACTTTAATAGAGCTAAGTTTATGGTGATTCCAGAGAAGGTACAAAAGAAAGAATTATCAGCTTTGCTAATGTTAGGAAGAGTCACTTTTTGGGAAGTTTTCTTAAAGGATGAGGAGAACATTCTGATGGGGGAACAACATTTGATAAAGCAAAGAGATATTATACTAATTGCTGGGTTTATGAAATGCTAATAAATTGCAGATGCCTAGTTAGTAGAATGGGATGGTTGAGAAGAGTAAGGGCTAGACCTGTGTTGTTCAATATGGCAGCCACTAGCTGCACCTGGCTGTTGAACACTTGACATACAGCTAGTCGGCATTGAGATGTGCTCTAAGTCTAAAGTACACATTGGATTTTGCTGGACACAGTGACTTATACCTGTAATCCCAGCATTTTGGGAGGTGGAGGTAAGAGGATTGCCTGAGCCTGGGGATTTTAGACCAACCTGGGCAACTTGGCAAGACTTCATCTCTACAATAAATCAAAAAATTAACGGAGTGTGGTGGCACACACCTGTATTCCCAGCTACTAGGAAGGCTGAGGTGGAAGAATCACATAAGCCCAGAAGATCTATGCTGTGGTAGCCCTGATCATGCGACTGCACTCTAGCCTGAGCAACAGAGTGAGACTAAGACTCGAAAAAAATAAAAATAAAAAATAAAAATAAAGTACACATTGGATTTTGAAGAAGTAGTGGGTAAAATATAAATTATATCAGTAATAATTTTTCATAGCTTTTCAGATTTTGTTTAGATGAGAAATGAAGGTTGCTTAGGCCAGATTTGGGGGGTAGCTCTGCTAGGAAAGAACCCTGAATTTTTCATAGCAGTGACCCAACTTCAGGGAAGTTATTTCCAGATTTATTAGTGATAGGAATAGAGAGTAGGAGACTGGGAGTCTGGGCCACATCTGTGTCAATTTTCTATCCTTTTCCTGTGATTTGCATAAAAGGAGAAGGCAAGAAGTTAAGTTGGCATTATCTTCCATGCTGATTTCTCTTAGTGTGTTCTGCTGCTGAATTCAGTATTCAGGCCCTGACTTGCACTGAAAAACTGCAATTTATTTTTACAAGATGCAGCATAACTGCCCCTGTGGCCTTAGTCCAGGAGCCTGCTATAGGTGGCTTTAAAGGCGGGGTGGGTTTGGTGTTCAATAGGTGTTAGTCTTGCTCTCCCTGTGCTCATCGTGCTTATGGAACAGAAAGGAATTCAATTCTCAGAACACATTTTTTCCCATTCTGTTGGTCTCTCAGATTCAACTACTGCCAACAAATAGTTACACTTGGATTTATGGATAATCCATATTCATAACCACGCGGTGTATATTTAACAATTATATGCAGGCTTCAAGGGATCTTATGACTTCAAAATACAATCATTTTTATTAATTAGCATTAATTGCAAAGCCCCAATTTCTCAACCAACTCATCTTTGACAAAGCCTTCACCAACAACCTGGGGAGAGGAAAGCCTACTTAGTAAATAGTGCTGGGAAAACTGGCTGACCACAATTAGAAGACTGAAATAGGACTCTTACCTATCACCATACACAAACATCAACTCAAAATGGATCAAAAACCTAAACGTCAAACCTCAAACTGCAAGATCCTTAGAAAATGTAGGAGATACCCTTATGGAAATTGGAGCTAGCAACCATTTCCTGATTAAAAAAATCCCAAGTGCCATAAGAGATAAGATAGCCAAGGGGGACCTCATCAAAATGAAAAGCTTCTGCAAAGCAAAAGAATTCATCAAGAGAGTGGGGAGACAGTTCACAGAATTGAAAAATATTTATCAACTGTATATCTGACAAAGGCCTAAATCTAGAATCTACAAGGAACTCAAACGTGCTGAAAGAAAAAAACAAACAAACAACGCTATTAAAAGGTGAGCAAAAGACATGAATAGACACTACTCAAAAGAAGTTATAGGGAGTCAACAGAAACATGAAAAAATGTTCAGCCTCACTAATCATCAGAGAAATGCAAATCAAAACCATATTGAGATACCATCTAACCCCAGTAAGAATGGCCATCATTAATAAAACAAACAACAGATGCTGGTGAGGATGTGGAAAAAAGGAACGCTTCTACACTGCTGGTGGGAATGCAAACTAATACAACCTCTTTGGGAAACAGTGTGGCAATTTCTTAAAGAACTAGACATTGCCTTTCCATATGACCCAACAAACCCCCTACTGGGAATATACCTGGGGGAACTCAAATCATTCTACCGAAAAGATACCAGCACATGCATGTTTATTGCTGCACTATTCACAATAGTAAAAACATGTAACCAACTGTGCTGCCCATCGAAACTGGACTGGATAAAAAAAATGTGGTACATACACACAATGGAATATTATGCAGCCATAAAGACAGACAAACATATGGACTTCACAGCAACTTGGATGGATTTGGAGTTTATCATAATCAATGATCTATCACAGAAACAAAGAACAGGCTACCACATGTTCTTACTCATAAGTGGACCCTGAACATTTACCATAATACTATAAGAAAGGGCTTGGCAGTAGTGGGATTCTGCCAGGGAAGTGGTGGTTGTGGAGGACACAACACCAATAAGTGTAACTGATCTCAAACCAGGCAAAGTGGGGACCAAAGGGAGGCCCAAACTTTACCTGTACCTTGACCACTTGTATACCTAATCCTTAATTGTACCCCACATCATTAAAATAAAAAAATTACCATTAATTTAGTAACCTATAACTTGTTACATTATTGTCTTAGCTAATTTTAATCAGGAATATGCAAAGTAAACATTTTGAGGTATAACCTACAGTGAAGTGCACACATCTTAAGTTTACAACTTGATAATTGTTTACCTGTATATAGATCCATGTAGCTGTTAGTCTGGAATAGCACTATTCCAGAAAGCTCCCACCTGCCCCTACCTGGTCAATATCTTTCCTCCAAAGGTATCTACTATACTTTTGTCATCAGAGGTCACTTAACACGCACAACTTTAGTCACTTTTTAAGCTCTGTATCTGGTTATCTGCATGTTTTTATTTGAGTGGTGTGACTCTCAAAAAAAGCCATTGAAAGCAAGGAAGTAACAGACGTATAGTTCTCTTTAGTACATGTGTTCATGTCCTATCAGACCTTGAGGCAAATATAAGAGAAATCAAGTTGTAAGTAGAATGACATTTAATTTCTGCCTTTTCTATGTATTCTAATTTAATTGTCCATCTACTGAGCAGAATCTATTATGTGCTACGAGAACAATGTAAATGAAGATGTGTGTGTGTGGTGTGTGCCATTTGTAACAGAAAGATATATCTGTTCTGTTATCTCGACTGTGGAACTTAAAGAGAACAGCCTAGGTAAAATTTGTGTTGGGAGGGTGTACAGTTTGCAGGATAATTACAGTCTTTGTGAGCACAGTGGTTTTTAAAAACAGATTTCAAAGCTGCTATAGATCCCATTCGAACCTACTGTTTAAGGTAACAGCATGACACTTATTCTTGTGAGTGATGTCTCATATGCTGACCCTGTCTTCTTTAATTGAGATATTTGCTAAAAGTTTCAAAACAATGTATCTGTGGTAGTTGTGTGCATCTGTAGATATTTTCTTTTCTTTCTTTCTTTTTTTTTTTTTTGAATTGGAGTCTCACTCCATCGCCCAGGCTGGAGTGCAGTGACACGCTCATGGCCACCCCAGCATCGAACTGCTGGGTTCAGGCGATCCTTCTGTCTTAGCCTTCCAAGTAGCCAGAACTACAGGCATGTGCTTCCATGCCCGACTCATTTTTTGATTTATTGTAGAGACAAGGAGGTCTCGCCAAGTTGCCCAGGTTGTTCTCAAACCCATGGACTCAGGTAATCCCCTCACCTTGGCCTCCCAAAGTGCTGGGATTACAGGCTTGAGCCATCATGCCCAGCCTACAGATATTTTCTAAATGAGGGCAGTAGTGGAGGACTAGAGCGGGCCAGACTTAGGAACTCAAATAGACAACTTAGAAAAATGCATTTTGATTTCAGTAATTTTGATTGCAAAATTCTTTTTTATTATAAAGATGTGGGGTACAATTCAGGGTTAGGTGTACAAACGTTGATTATACAGGTACCCTTGTTGATGAGGTTTGCTCCTCCCATAAAATTCTTAATTCAAAAATTCTGAGTCATAGTCTCACTCTCTGGCCCTAGCTGGAGTGCAGTGGCACGCTCATGGTCACTGCAGCTTCAACCTGCTGGACTCAGGTGATCTTTCTGTTTCAGGCTTCCACGTAGCTGGAACTACAGCTGTGTGCTACCACTCCAGCTAATATTTTTATTTATTATAGAGATGAGGTCTTGCCAAGCTGCCCAGGCTAGTCTCGAACCCTTGGGCTCAGGCAATCCTCTCAACTCCGCCTCCCAAAGTACTGGGATTTCAGGCATAAGCCACCATTCCTGGCAGCTTTACAGATCTTATGCTTCTCCTCTAGTGCTTTACACACATGATGTTGTTAGTCGACAAATATTTGCTGATATGTTTATTTTGACCTGACTTTAGAAGATGTGGTAGAGATCCACTTCCTACCATTGCACATATAGTGCTAACTTGTTGACCTCAATGTTTGG
The DNA here is from genome assembly GCF_000164805.1 of Carlito syrichta. Lineage (NCBI taxonomy): Eukaryota > Metazoa > Chordata > Mammalia > Primates > Tarsiidae > Carlito > Carlito syrichta. The sequence continues at coordinate 326,903 of NW_007258972.1, read as the reverse complement.
TTCTTCATTTGCTGCTATACATAATATCACTATATTTAGATTTTGACATAATTCAGGGTTCCTTAGCTCAAGAGATGGGCATTTTCTTTCACATTTTTGGAAGAATTTGCTCTAAACGTAAGTTTGTCCAGCATTTGGCTGCATTAAAAGAGGACAGGTACAATTGTGTCCAACTCTAGAACATGTGTTTACCCCTAGAGAAAGGACATTTGGAGAGGAAAGATGAATGGTCTTGTCTTCAGAAGGAGATTAACATGATACCGACTTTCCCAGAGTGGTTTTTTTTTTTTTTTTTTTTTTTTTCTACTGAATCTAGAACCTAAGTGTGTTGAGACACTCAAGGTGCTCCAACGGAAAGGTACTGTGGTCTTCTGTTCTCTGTTTATTACTGAGTCATGCAGTTTTCATAAGAGATTTTATTTGGTTAGCAAAACATTTGCCTCTTGGAATGACCTTATTTTTTAGGTGTCTGTCATGTAAACCTCCAGGGAATGGCCATCACACTGTTGTACAAGTTTCTGTAAGCCATATAGACAGCCCTACACTGATCATTCTGTCTGCACACCAGACAGTGAGCTGGTGCAGTGGTTTGTTATTTTAACGCACTAGAGAAGCATCACAAGATTGTAGACCATTTACAAAGTATTAGAGTTAACAGTTGGCCTAATGTATTATGCCCTGCAGCCACTTCTGTCTGGCATTTTATTATGGTTGTCATCTTACTTGGTTCTGCTGTATTTATGCATTCCCTTCCTTTTCAACATGCTTTCCAATATGTTATAAAGGTATTAATTCTGCGCAGTAATCCTGTGAGGAAGACCAGCCTTTCGTCTCCATTTAAAGATAAAAAATGATGGCAAAATGGAAATTGAGTGTGAAGGTGTATGTATAAAACAGGTAGAGGATTGTAGGCAGAAGTAGACCCCCCAGTGTTTTATAATTAGCTTTACATCAGCCAGATGGGTTGGACATATTAGCAGATTCTTGAGTGTTTCCCAGCATCTCTTGGGAATAATCTGTTCATTTTTTGGAGAGGGGAGGACCTGTATCACCTGTATTTGTTTCCTAGGGCTGTCATAGCAAAGTACTATAAACTGGGTGACTGAGAACAACAGACATTCATTGTCTCACAGTTCAGGAGGTCAGAAGTCTGAAATCAATGTGTTGGCAGGACCCACTCCCTCTGAAATCTGTAGGGGAAGGATCCTTCATTGCCTCTTCCAGTTTCTGGTAGCCCCAGACATTTCTTGTCTTGTGACAGCATAACTCCAATATTCACATAATCTTCCTTTGTGCCTGTTTATGTCTGTGCCCAAATTTCCCCTTTTTATAAGAACACCAGGTACACTGGGTTAGGCCTACCCTAATGACTTCATCTTAACTTGACTACATCTGCAAAGACCATATTTCCAAATAAGGTCACCTTCTGAGGTATTAGGGCATAAGGCATCAACCTATCTTTTTGAGGAGACATAATTCAATGCATAACAACAACTCTTAAACCTTCTAACTAATGGCCTCAAACATGACACCTTACTAGGCCTGCTTGCTAGACATTTGTAACAACTAGCTCTGAAACTTGACATGGAGAAGATGTACTTTATGGAGGTGTGGGGGTGGGGGTTAAGGAGACACTTATCAGATATCTGGACCTCTTTGGTCCCACAAAATATGACAAGAGAATTGGATCATAAAAGAGTCAAAGTCTGAATAAACCACAAGCTAGATGATCCACCTCTGAATAATGTAAGCTAAACTATGCTTCCAAGATACAGTTCAACCTCATTCAGCACAAATTTGATTTAACACATTCAATTAATCTTATCAGTAATGATTACACACAAGATGATTCATTACACACACTGGAAATGGCCACTCTCGATGGCTGTGCTGCTTGTCTCTCCCTTCTGCTGTATTTCTTCTCTCAATTGCCTTTGCAAAGCTTGCTTCCTTAATGTGCTGGTTTGATTCTCTTATTTTTTCTGTTTCAGTTTGCTCTTGGCTTTCCATCCAAGTAAAGGTCAAAGATCGGCATGAAGAGAAGAATTAAGTAGATACTAAACTCAGTGTAAGACAAAAGAGATTTTAACAAAGAGGAAGTATATCTTTATTGGAAATGTAATAAAGAAAAGCCATGCATTATGTGTAAAAATAATTCTCATATTTTTCTCCTATTATAAAAATAACTTTTTAAAATGTTTTTGAAAAATGGATAAATGTAAAAAGAAAATAAAAACAATCCATGTTCCCCGCCATTATTCCAACACTGGTGATGAATATCGTGAATGTTTTGGTGTGTATCCTTCCAGAGGCACAGGTATAAAAGTTTTCTTTGTACAAAATTGGTGTTGTATTATACATGTGAATTTGTGACCCATTCTCTCTCTTTCCAATAACACATTGTAAATATTTTTTTGTGTCATCAAATACTTCTTTACAGCATCATTGTAGGAATGTGCTAAAAGAAATTCAATCAGTTCTCTATTATGGGACATTTTATGGTTGTTTTAAAATGTTCCTTATCATAACAATGGTTCTATGAATAGGCTTGTAGTTAATCTTTGGACAGATTCATGCTTACTTTATTTCCTCAGCATAAATTCATAGAAGTAAAATGAGTGGGTTAAATTTATGCATAATTGACAGACTGCTCTCTGGAAAAGTTGGATCAATACACACTCCTGCCAGCAGTGCTTGAGAGCACATGTTTCCTAGCATGTGTGATGATGTGACATAGTAGAATATAAAAAATTGTTTCAATTTGGCAGATTTAAAAATGATATTATAATTCATACTTGTATGACCATTTGTGCTCCATCAAACAGATCAAAGGAATAAATATTAAGTACATAGATCCAGAGAAATAAATACTAGGATGTAATTTCCAATGTAAAAAATGTAGTACGGAGTCAAGTAACTATCCATTTGAAAAAGAAAAATTTCTCTTGAAGATTTTTTGCAAATCTGTTTGTCATTCATACTTCTAACTTTGTGAATTGACTGTTTATGTCCTTTATCATCTTTGCATTTATTAATGATTGTTTTCTTAATGGATTTTAAGTGTTCTTTCCATTTTGAAAATTTGAATTCTTTATTTGCCAACATTTCTCTCAGATTTTCATTTGTTATGTAAATTTATTTGGGACTTCTATTTTAATATAGAGAAATTAAAAAATATTTTGGTCCATTAATCAATATCTATTTTTGGTTTCTTTTTAATTGACAAACTTAAAATTTCTTTTATAATTCTAAAATAACTTGTATGTTTTTCTAGTACTTTTTTGGCTTTTACACTTAAATCTTCAATCCATTTGAATATATTTGGTGTTGCTGTACAATATGAAGTAGTAATCTAATTTCTCTCTTTATCCATTTCGATAGTGAGTTGTACCAGCATTCAATTTCTTTTCATTAGAAATGATCTAGTTTCTTTGTATTTATATGCTTTATATTTATTTTTATTCTATTTACCAGTATGACACTATTTTAATTGCTGCGATTTTATCACATTTTTGAATACCTATGAGTACAACCTTATTAATTACTTCTCTTTTAAAATGTTCATGGAAGTGATACTTACACATAACATCTTTATTTATTTTTAAAATGCCAGAAAAAAGTAAGAATGATTTTTCAAACTACCGCATTAAAATGGATGTTTTATTAAAGAATCATGTGCTTTTTTTTTTATAGAGAATTATGCTTCTTCCCCTTTAATTAGTAATGGTAATTATACAACCAGAAAGGCCTGACAGTAGGAGTGGGTACCCTGACTTTGAAAATAGCCAGTCTTGTGTTTGAAACCTGTCTTTGTCATTTGTTATCTGTGCACTGTGGGCAAGTTAATTAATTTTTAAGAGATACAGTTTAGCCAACAATAATATCTTTCCTGGCACTCAGGGCAATAAAAGGATTAAATGAGGCAAAAATGCTTGCTAACACAGAGTATATTGCTGCCATCAAAAAAGGAACTTAATAGACATTCATTTTCCTTCCCCTCTTCTGGTCTAGGATGTACTGTTTGCAAAACATTTTCATATACATCATCTCATTTGACTCACAAAGGTCTTGACTCACTGGCAATCATATGGCTTCTGTAGTATTGAATTACATGATGATTTAATAAGATGTGATGATGGTATAATGGATGTCAAATGATGGACTTAGAAATTTTTTTTTTTAGTTTTCTACTTAAACATATAACTGAAACATTTGTTCCATTTTAAAGTATGAAATCATTTAAAATAATGGCTTGGGGTGACAATATTTTTTACTTTTATGACAACTTTGTATATGTAAATAATAATATGTGATGCACTATTAATGCACATATTTTTAGAAGTATGTCTATTCCATAAAGCAAACCCCATGGGTATGTGGTATTTTGTAGTCTAATTTATACAGTTTCAACTATGTTGATAGCATTTGATTCTTATTACATTAAACATGATTTTTAATTGGAAAATTAACAAGAAACCGATTTGAGTCACAGATTAAAGCTGATATTAAATTAGTAATTTGTATTTACAAAAACTCTAGAGAAAATAAATCTGCCAGCATGACATGCTATGGTCATTATGCCTGTCTGGAGCCATTGAGACTTGAATTTGAATCTCAGCATTACAATGTGGCAGCTGTATAACTTTGGATAAGGTATCTAAACTCTATGAGCATCAATTTCTCATCTGTAAAAATGGAAAAAATAATAATGTCTACAAAGAAGGTTGATGTGAAGGAAAGGAAGTAACTAGTCAAGCACTTAGTCCAGTAAGTGTTTATTAAACAGTTGCTGGTATTTTGTTGCTGCTAAAGACTGGTGAGTAGCAAAATCACGCAGCCCTTTTGGAAGGAAAGATTTAAAATAATGTGAATAAATAATTAAAGTTTCAAATAGTAGGTTTCTGACATATATAATTATATTCCAAGTAGATTATAGTCTTAAAAAAATCATGCCTGTGTATATTTGGGTTGAGAGAAAGATTATTTAAAAAGTAATTGCAGGCTGGGTACATTGGCTCTCACCTCTAATCCTGGCACTTTGAGAGGCTGAGACAGGAGGACTGCATAGTCCAGGTGTGATGGCATGTGCTTGTAGTCCCAGATAATAGGAAGACTGATCACTGGAGTCCAGGAATTTGAGATTACTGTTGACCTATGATTGTGCCACCGCACTGTAGCCTGGGTGACACAGTGAGACGCTGTCTCTCCCCCCACAAAAAAAGTAATTGCAGGGATATTATTACCACACAGTGCTAGTAATAAGGATAATGAAAAGCATAGGCTCCAAAATGATCACAAATAGACTTATATTCACAGATAGATAAGGTTGAGTCTGAACCCAGAGTGCAGAGGGATGTCAGAAACTCACAGAGCAAGATTCTCATTTGGTTTACACATAAAAACCTTGTTTTCTTTTGCAGGTGGCCCTTTCAACATTTTCAAAAGCTGTCTTGAAAACTTATTTAGGATATTAGGTTTCCTGGATCCTCTCCAAGCCTTTCCTCTGGCACAGAGGCCTTGTATGGGCAAAGGGTTTAGACTGAAGTGGAGAAAAGACTTTTTCCTCCTTGGTTTTTTAGAGGAGATGTTTTGGAAATCTTGGGAGAATGTGGCAGATGCTGCCCAGTGAAGTCTAGGGTATATATTTTTGGTACCCAGTAAAATAATGTTCAAAGAATAAGGCCTTAGCAGATCCATATATGTGAGATACTAGAATATACGTGACATACTAGAATCACCCAAACCTGCAGCAAAAATTAGAAGCTAGTTTTTGTTTCTTGGGTGTCTGTTTTGTGTCTTAAAACAACCAACAATATTTCCTGGCCCTATGAATATGCAATTCTGTTCTCAGATTAGAGAAAGATGCTTTGCTCATGTGGTTTGAAAGGGCTTCCTTTCCTGGTTGTTTTCAGAGTGTGTGAAGCACTAAATTCTGAAGGTCAGAGACACATTATGGGTAGTGACACATTATGGGTAAGCTCATCGTCTCCTTACTTCACAGTGAATTCAGAAGGGCATGATGCAGGCAGTCCAGTAAGTGATGGTCATGATGTTCTGCTGTAGAACATTTGGGTTTCCCTACAGGTGTAATCAGTACGAAGTGAGTCATTAGTCACTGCATTTTCTGGAAGAGTCAGAAGAGAAAAAGTTTAGAGTGAAATTGAATACAGTGTCATAATTCACTTTTGTCACTCATAGGAGAGGATGATATTTTGCCTCAGACTTGTTTACTAAAAAAGCTTACGATGGCCTGGGCTCTTATGCTAAGTACTGTCTAGAAAAGAACAGAATGAGAATGACTTTTTCAGTCTTGATTTAGGGATTTATATTAGGAATGTGTGAGAATGCTTTGCACAAACATGTTATTTTATTTAAAAAATCTGATGGAGTGGGACATGGAGATAGTAACATGGCGAAATACATAACCAATGGAAGGGGACATGGACACATGGGTACTTCGGGTAACTGAGCCAGGAGGAAAGTAGTGGAAACTTCTTTAGTTGAGGGAACTGAGACACACTTCACTGGGTTGCTTAAAGGCACAAACGCATTCAATTCACCACTGATTTGCAATATGGGTGTGGAAGGGAGGGAAGCAGGATTTAAAAGTTATTGAAGATTCAACAGAGGGAAAGCAGTCTTCCCAAGTGGAGATGACTCAAAGGCAGGAAACTGGTGACAATACAAATGCCATCGTATCTGCTAATGTTGTGAAAACACCTGCAAATTCAAACTCTCAGTAAATATACTAGACACATTCCTCCTCTTTGAATACAAGAATCAATTTCTTAAAAGGCTAAAGAGTTCTTTAAATCTAGTATTGATTCAGGATTCAAGGCTTGAAACTTCACCGAAGGAAGATGTGTTAGTGACCAGGGAAGACAATTCAGAGAAGTGTTAGTTTGACTTTTAGCTAGCATTTACCATTTTCAATTAAAAATTGTCTTTGCGGTTAATGGACTAACAGGATTAAAAGTTGATCCATTATGACTTTAGCCTAGGAGTTCGAGACCTGCCTGGGCAACACAGTGAGACCTAAAAAAAAAAAAAAAAAAAAAAGGTGATCCATTAGGAGTTTGATATTCATGGTCTATTTATCATTTCCAACAAATATTTCCAAGCAACCTCTTCAGGGTAGGTCATGATTTAGCCCAAGTCACCTTCATTCGCTCTGCAGGGAGGACACGGGCTAGACCTTCTGCTCTGAAGATTTCTGTGGTTCCCTTAACTTTTCTAACTGAAAAGTGATTCCACATAACATCTTACTTTCATTACCTGGAAAGAAACGTTGCCAGCTTGGGAAGTCTACAGCTTTGCTAGCCTGGAAAGTTTTTTTGGCAAACAATGGGAGCCCACAGCAGAGATGTTGGAAAGAAAACTTGAACTGCCTTTGCGTTTTCTGTACATGGAAGGTTCTAGCTCTTGAGTCCCTCCCCCCACCCCAGGTCATTTTAAATTATGTCTAGGAGACCTAAAGGTTTCTTTTAGACTCTTAACCTCAGTCACCTTGGGAGAATGTAAATATCCGTTTGGAAAAGAAACCGGGTAAGAACAATCATTGGAAGGCTCCTCCCTATTTGTCTTGCTCCTCCCCAAGTCTCCTCTCACTCTTTCTCCCTTTCTCTTTCTCCTTCTCTAAAGCGCGCTTTAGGTGAGGGTCCCTCGGATCCACGACCCAGACTCCCCCTGCACTTTAAGCCAAGTTGGCATCTGCGTTTCTTTGCCATGGAAAAGTCTGTAGTACTCGGCCTCGGTTTCCTAGTCAGCCATTGCCCCGAAACCTCGTTGGTGTGTGCCTGGGTGGCTCGGGTCTCTCCAGCCTGGCGTTTCGGGTCCCGTCCTTCTCGCTGCTCCCCGAAGGTCCCAGATACAAAGGCTCTCCTCTCCCTGCATGCAGCGTTCACGCTCGAGTGGAACTTCTCGAGATTAGAATCAAATTCTCACTATCAGGAGCACTTAGAGGGAGTTTGGTCTTTGAGACTTGAGTTACCCCAAGTTCCCCTCCACCCCAAAGAAAACACAAAAGGCCTTCGTTCAAGTCGGAGGGTTTGTCCTGGCGGGTTGCAGCCCCAGACTTTCGCCAGAACTTCTGGGACCCCTTGGCAAGTCCTCAGCTTCTAGCTCCCCCTGTCTCTCAGCCTTCCCGCTTCCCCTGTCCCAGGGGTCCAAGGCCAGATCTTGCTGGAATAGGAAAGCTTCTATACCCGCGAGACACCAAACTTGCCTAATTAAAGACGGTCATTAGCAACAAAAGACCTGCTGGATGATCCTGTCGGGAGTTCGAATCTCCCCCCAAGGCGGCCGTGGGGCGGGACTGGGTGGGTCTATATAGATTGCGCTAAGCAGTAAATAGGTCTCGAAGCTGGATTTTCTGGAGTCCGGAGGTCAAGAATCTTAAGTTCTCTGCTTAGTCTTTCACTCAGTGAACGGGTTCAGACCTCGAGGCCTGTGATTTTGGGGTGCTGGGCCCCGAATTTCGTGACGAGGGTGCCTCAGCTGAGAAGGGCGCAAGGGGTCCAGCCTCTCTAAGTCAGAAGCACAGTTCAGCTTCTTGCGGGCCTTTGGAGAAAAATTAGCCATCCTCCCCACACAGTTAATCGTGTTTGTGGTTTTTCCCCTTTAATAGGCCGTGAATCAACAAACTCCCCACATGGTGGCTCCCTTTACTAAAGTTGAGTGGTGAATTGTACGAGGAGTCTTGGAAATTTTCAAATATTTCTCCAGATTGAACTCATTTCGGAATCTGCGTGGGAGGAAAGAGTAAGGATTTTAATGGGGTTCACCTTTGACGTGAAGCAAGAGGGAAGACAGGAAAGCCACATTAGGTAATAGCTCTTGGGTGCTTTAGTAAGAAAGACGTCTCTGCGTGATTATCCTACCGGTAGTGTTCACCACAGGCTCTTTGTGTGCGAGCTTGCTGCAGAGGCAAGGTTGAACACGGAACACACGCATGTAAACACTCCAACATAAATCAACGAACATGTGCAGGGGAGACAAAGAGACGCATCTCCATGTAAATGTGATTTGAGGCTTTACTGAAGGCAGGCAATCTAGAGCACCAGCCAGGAATAAACGAAGAGGAAGCAGGCAGTTTTTGGTCACTCATGGCCAGGAATAAACAAAACTTTGTCTTCTTAAGAAGGAGGAAGTGTTAGATCTCAAATAAGGGCGGGAACAGCAATGAGGAGGAGAAACATTATGTCTGGGGAAAAGCATGCAGAACGAATATAGCTTTTTTTAAATGTTAGGTTCCAAATCATAGTAACAGGAAACCTTCCCACTAAATGGTCATTTCCTCTCATTTTTGTGTAAGATCCAAATAATTAAAATGCACACTAATGGTTATTGATGGCTCTATTTCCTTTCTAGAAGAAATAGACCTGCATACTCTTACTGGAGTATAAATTTAAGAATCTTCTTAAATTACCCGGGGTATTGGAAGCCTTTGGGTGGATGTGGTCTTCCCTTATTGCTTTCCTCTTCCCACGTCATTTCCAGTTAAAAAAAATTTAACTGTTCCCAAAGGAGGGATTCCCGTTAGAAGCCCTCAGCAAGTGGACTTGTACTGGGAATCCTCGTGCTTTCCCAGTCTGTCTGCATTTCCCCAAACAGAGCTCAAGTTGTGAATAAAGTGGAGGAGACATTTCTCACCACCAAAGTCTTAAAATTTCAACTCTTATGGAAAACACAATTTCACAACTCCAACTTTTGAAATCAGAAAGAGCAACAGAAAGCATGAACGTGCCCAAGCAGGCAATCTAGAAATCTCCAAACCATGACTAATGGGAACCGTACAATGCTCTTTACTCAAATAGAAGCAGGAATCAGGACCATTCTCAACATTAGGGTATTTGTGGATACTGAAAGGGAGAGGATGTATCTGAATGGCGGGGTGATTTAGGCAATGAATCGCCACATGAACCGCACCACTGCCAAATCTTCAGACTTAAAGACTCTGGTGAAAAATTAAACCACTGACAATTTTCAACATTTTGTAGCATCTGTGAGCAAACAGTTCAGCACCCTGAGCCTGGACAGCTCCACAGGCCGCGCTCCGGACGCAGCGTTAGCTCTCATCAATCTGCTTCCAGTCAGACTGTCAATGACCGCCAGACTCACTAGAGATTTACTGAAAATCTTCCAAGACTTCCCTTTAGAAACAAAACGACTTCCACATTTAATGGTCTATCTGAAAGAACATACGCAAGAAATTAGGAGATCTAAATTAAATTTATTAATAGGAGAGCTTGGTGGTGCTTAATTCCAGAGACCAGAACTCTGATTGGTGGGGCTTGACGAAAAAGTAAAGAGAAATAGTAATAATATAGTTAAAAACGTGATTTTTACCATCCTCAAAATTCTATGAATTCTCTACCTGTCCTTGAGAAATGGTGAGACTGAAAGCCATCAAAATAACTGAACTTCTTAAAAATTAGATTGTATGAGTGAAAGGTGTTTATGAGAAGTCGATGACTCCGGATCTTATCATCCAAGAGGACAGCACAGAATAGTTAATATGTTCCTTGAGGGACTAGGATGCTGACGTCTTTTTCTGATACCCGATCATTACGTGACTGAAAAAAAAAAAAAAGGAAGTCATTTCATGAATAAAAATCGGAGCGCAACAGTGCAACAAAATATTCTGTACTTAAAGGCCATAGGCAGGCAGATGTTGACAAAGAAGGCTCTCTTAAAACCGTGCTCCGATGGAATTTTGTAACTGCACATATAAATACGAGTAGAAGGCCGGTCACCTCTGTAACCACCGGCAGCAGCAGAAGAAGCCGCAGCTTCAGACGCAGCCAGAGGGACCTCAGAGCAGCGAAGGCGACGCCGACTCCCGCAGCTGCCTGACCAGCGGCTTCCACGGAGGCCGGCTGGCTCCAGGCCCGCTCCCTTTCCTTCCTCCCTTTTTCTTTGACTTTTCCCTCTTTTTTGCTTCTTTCTCCCGGTGGACTTACGGCTACTTCGGCCCCCACCCTTCCCCTTTAGCTCATCGGCTCCTCTTTTTTCCACATCCCTCTCCTCGCCCCCTTCTCTTGGTGTCACGCTCCCTCCTAGTTCTGTGCGTCTGCAAACTTTTGAACTGAATACTAGCCTCAGCAAACAAGTCCTCCAGCTCCTCCTGTCGCTCCTGCTCGTTCCTGCGGCTTCTTCTCAGACACCAACGCCAGACGGTGATGCCTCTCGGATTGTGACTCCAGCGCAGAAACTTGAAGGAGCCCTTTGCCCGCCGTCCTATTTGGCAGCAAACCCTCTCCTCGCAGCGGTAAGAGTTGAATGGTAAGGGAAAGCAAATCTTACCAAACCAAACGAGTCACTCGACTGCTGATTCTTTCGCTGGCGTCGGCATCAGGGTACGAGTTAGCTTTCTTTCGTACTAGGTCTGGCTAGTTCTTGGGCGCTGGGTATATGCATATGTGTGTGTGTGTGTGTGTGTAATGTGTGTGTGTGTGTGTGTGTGTGTGTGTATATATATATTTTACTAACTATAGCAAGCGAGAAGTGGCAGGGCGCGCGCCGGCTGTCACTGAGTGTTTTTCAACTCAGGAAGCGGAGCCTCGCTCCGTCCCTCCCCCAGTTTCGAGAGTTTTTTAGGGTTCGAGGATAGAAGGCCAGGGGCGTTCTCACAGCTGTGTGCCCTTTTTCCCGTCCTGCGCAGAATGACCATGTGCAGTGGAGCGAGGCTGGCCCTGCTGGTCTATGGGATAGTAATGCATAGCAGCGTCTACTGCTCACCTGCCGCCGCCGGACTCCGGTTCCCCGGGATCAGGTAGGTGCTGGCCGCCCGGGCCGAGCTGGAGCTTCCCTTTCACAGACACTTCCTCAGGTCACCCTCCGGCAGTTCACCGGGTCCGAACTACTAGCATCGCTCCCCGCGCCCCCAATGCGCCTCCGCCGGCCTTGGCCGGGTCCCGGGTCCCCATCCTAGCTGATCCCGAGGGTCTGGCAGGCTTCGCGACGGCTCTGTGCCCCTCTCCCAGTCCCAGGCAGCTCTGGGCCCTGGTAGAGCGAGCGAGTGAGCTTCTGACCGCTAGAGAAACCTCCCCTCCCCCAACTTGGTCCGCGGGAGGGGGGCCGGGCAAGCCCCCCAGCGTGGTTTCTTTTACCTATGCTTAGGATGGCAGGAGAACTTCAGCTGAAGCCTGGCCGGGGCTGAGCGTGAAGCGCCCTCGGACTTTGCTTTGTTACAGCTTGTACAGGACTCCCGGGGCGGGGTCTCCCTCTTTCTCCTCCGCCCTTCCTCTTCACCTCATTCGAATTCTTTCCCCCCGAAGAGCTTTCTTTTAAGCGATCCTTGTTCCAACTGCATTTAGGGTCCCAGGCTGTCTTGGGGAAGGCGGGGGGAAGGGGGTGTTGCCCGGCATGGTTGAGGAAAAGCGACTTGAGAGAAGGAAGAACAAGAATGAGACTGAGCGGAAGGGGGGGATCCAGACGCAAGGAAAGAGGAAGAGAAGGCAAGCAGGCAGGCAAGGCCAGTAGAACAGCCCTGCCCACTCCGGGACGGAAGGACCTTGGCTTTTTTCTCAACCTCGGGCTTCTAATCGGTCCGCGCTGCCGGAGTTCGGGTGCCGGACAGCGCGAGCGCCCTTAATTGGGCCGCGTCCGCACCCGCGGCGCCCTGGCAGCGAGGAGCGCGCGTTCTGCTCGCACAGCTGCTTCTCCCAGCAGCGCTCAAGCGCTTTCGCCCTCGGAGGCCGCTGACCATTTGTTTGGCGGGCATGATGGGTTCTGGTTTCTGTATTAGGATTCCAGCATCCGAGTTCGGGGCAGGGCAGTGACTAGAAAGACCCGGGGTTCAGGGTACCCGGACTAGGGGCGCGTCGCCTAGGACAGGCTGGGTGCGGGACGTGTGTGTGTGTGTGTGTGTGTGTGTGTGTGTGTGTGTGTAGGGGACGTGATCTCCTTGCCCTGGGCTCTCCGAGGATGGAGACAAAAATGAGCTCAGTAACAAAGTATGGCTCCGGCCCTTCCTGGAGAGTGCGGTCTGCCCTGGCTGCATTCCAAGGCTCTCCAGAAGTCCAAAGCGAAAGGGATTGGCGTTTTAACCTATCTCTACCGCCGTATACCCTGGATGGAGGCGGGAGACGAAGGCGACTGCGAGGTCGCTGGGCACCGCTGGCTCTCGGTCCCCTGTCGACCCTTTTCTTGCGCTCCGGGTTGAGATGGAACCCCGCCATCGCCAACAGTTTAGCGCGAACTATTCGTTTAGTAGGCTTAGGAGCACATTTATTTCACTCCCAGCTATTTTCAAATTCCCATGTGCCTGGCACTTTTTCTGGGCGAGAGGCACTGGAGGGCGCGGACATGCCACGGTCTGAGCCGCCGCCAAATCGGCTAAGTTTAGGGGCATCTATTATTCATGTTCCTGCCAGATCCTCTCCTGCCCGAAATAGAAGCTGGAGGTTCTCCGTGACCTACATCTGCGCGGGGAAGGGCTCCCCTGGGCTCCGAGGCTGAGGCTGGGTGGGGGTGGCAGCTGGAGCTGGCCGCTGCACGCCCCACCCGCCTATCCTCTCCTCCGCTTTCTGGGCCTCCCGTCTGGGTCTTTGCGTTGGTCAGCGCCCAGTCTCCTAGGGCCTTTCTCATCCCCGCCCGTTGCAACTTTGGGAAGGCTCTGGCGCCAGAGGGGAGGGGGGCGGTCCTTGTCAGTGGCCAGGTGTGCACGGTCGGCAGAGAAGTCTCGGTTTCCCAGGGCTGGCTGAGGCCGCGGCCCTCCCTGAAGGGTGACCCTTTACCCGCGGGGAGGAGGGGGGAGGGGAGGGAGCAAAGCGCCTCTGGGGCAGGAGTTTTTGCTGAGTGCCGTTCCCTCCTCCTTACCCCACCCGGTCCTGGGAGAAAAGGCAGTTCTCCGCGGGGGACCTTTACAAAGAAGGAGCATCAGTGCCGGCCCCTTTATTCGGGACCTCTCAGAGCTGGGGAGGGAGTCATACTGACCACTCCTTATGTCCCCGGCTACCCTGCAGGCCGGAGGACGAGGCGTACGACGAGGACGGAAACCAGCTGCTGGACTTCTACGACTCGGACCCGCCGGGCGCGGGGAGCCCCGCCTCCGCGCTGCACGACGCCTACGCGCTGTACTACCCGGCAGAGAGGAGGTACGACCCGCGCGGCCTCCGCGGCACACCGGGGCTGGGCGGCCCGGGACTGAGGTGGTGGGAGAGGCGGTGTGGGGGCCCACCAGTAGGGTGCCCCCTCCCATAATAGTCCTCAAACCTCTCTTCTCTTTGGTGAAATCCCACCGGCGCGGCAGAAGACGAGTAGCGGGAGGGTCTGGTGGACCGGGGGCCGCTTGGGGACTGAAAGGTCTGTGGCCCAAAGAGTGGCAGTGAGCGGAGTCAGGGAACCCAGACTCCATCTCTGCCATTCCCGGAAGCGGGACGAACTCCCGATGCGCGCATTCATTCTGGGGAACATCTCCAGAGAGTTATTCGTGAGTTCGGTGCCTCTAGGGGTCTCCCTATCAGCCTCCCAGAACGCCGAGGGGCGCGGGCGCCCAACAGAGGGGGCCTCGGCGGCCACCTGGGGGGCAGAATCCGTGACCCTGGGCGCGCACTTTGCCTCCCCGTTAGAGATGTCGCCCACGGGATTCTTCACAAGGCCTACCGCAGAGTGCTGGACCAGCTGTCCGCCAGGAAGTACCTGCAGTCGCTCGTGGTCAAAGGCGTGGGGTAAGAGCTTGCGAAAGAGTTAACCCGGGCGTGGTGGCCCGCGCGCACCGGGTGGGGGTCCGCGCGGGGCGCGCAGGGGTGGGGGTCGGTGCTGAGCGCGCGGGAGTGGGGGTCGGTGCGGCACGGGGTCTACGTCCGTGCGTGCACACACGGCCCAGGGCGAGTCTGCGCCCCAGGATCTGGGTATGATCCGCCGCGAGTCGCAGACAGAGATTTTGAAGAAGCACCTTAAATGTGGCCGGAGAGCTGGAGTTCTGGGGAGAGGGAAAGAGGCCTGGGGAACCGGAGAGTTCGATCCGTTTTGAGTGAAAAGAAAGAGAAACCAAACAAAATAACCCAGCCATTCAAAACCTTCAAGCTTCGCGGGAGGATGTGCTATAATTTCCTCTAACCATTACTTTTTCGGGGGAAGGAGTGGTTGTAGTTAGTGAAAATTCAAATCGAAATTAAACAAATCACCAAATGTGGACACTTAAGGAAATAAACCGTTTTTTTTTTTTGCTCACGCCAGACAAACCCAGAGCATAGGGCTTGCGTGAAGCATATCTCAGCAGAAGGCAACATTTTAATAAAGCCCCTGGGAAAAAAGATTACATTTTCGCAATGAATAATTCATGCGGCGAAAAATATTGCCTACAGCCTGTCGACTTATATTATTATCACGTTCTTCAACTTAGCGTGCGGAAGGAGGAGTGCTCGTGTTTGACTAGGATTTGCAGGATCGATGTAAACTCGGCGGCAGCCGACGTGGCATTTAGGGCTCCTTGGTTATTTTCCCCGTACGTCGGGGGCGAGGGGACCAGTTAGGACACTTGGGCGCAAACGCACGGATGGGTGGATCTCAAAGGCAGCGCCTGGAGGAAGCGCAGGCTGAAATCGCGTGTCCTTTGCCCTGATCCCAGTCGGGGCCCCCTCTGTAAGGACTCAGTGCCAGGAAATGCCGGGTGGGGAGGGAGGAACCGAGGGGTTTCCATCTCGGTCCTCCCTGCGGCGCCTCCTGACAGAGGTCGGCGGCGCGGCGGGCCGAGCGAGCCGGCGCCTTCCCTGCAGGCTCCCGCGCGGGGTGGGGCCCGCCTGCTCCCTATTGAATCTGTGTCTCCTACCCCGCCACCCCCTTCCCGACCCCTTTCCTCGCAGGGGGAGCCTGGGCGGCAGCGCGGAAGACGACTCGGAGCCGCTCTCCAAGCGCCACTCAGACGGAATCTTCACGGACAGCTACAGTCGCTACCGGAAACAAATGGCTGTCAAGAAATACTTGGCGGCCGTCCTAGGGAAAAGGTATAAACAAAGGGTTAAAAACAAAGGACGCCGAATAGCTTATTTGTAGCGATGAGTTACTAGCTACCCCATGTATACAACCCTGACACAATGAAAAGTCGTTTTCCAAACTGACGGAACAGTCATCGCTCGTGTGTTCTATCCAAACATGTATTTATGTATGAAGTAAAGCCATTAAATGAATATTTTGATAATAATATTGTTTTTCTTTTTACAAAGCACTAGAGAATGCACAGATATACTTTGTGGACCAATTATTGATATATTATAAATATATATAAAGAATATATATAAGTGTAAGAGAGAGCGTGCACAAGGATTGAGCATTCGCCTGAGCTGTTTATGTTTTTATATAAAATTAATAGAAAAATAGACAATCATTGTTTTGAATATGACTCCTATTTTTGTAAACTGGAATTAAAAGGATAGTATTTTTATCCATGACAGGCCTGAAGATATTAATACTGACCATTTGCTACTGTATATAAACAATGATGCCCTGCTCCAGGGAGGCTTTGAGGTAACGATTTGGAGAATTGCTGAAGGGTATTCTTTCCCAGTGAGTCTCTGGGGCAGGCTGCTTCAATCCCAGCCTAACTCAACTGGCCATTGCCCCCTTGTTGGGTGGCAGTTCCAATACTTCTGCTTTCTTTGATTCCACTTTTATGTGTATTTGTCTCACTTCAGACTCTCAGTCCAGAAGAAAATTCTCCTGATAAAACAACAGCTCGATCCAAATTGTGCTTCTCCCCAGAATACGCAGCACTCCCTGGGGGAAGAGTTGAGGAACTGTACAAAGAAGGGAGGCTTGGCTAGGAAGCTCTCTTTTCTGTACTTCTTGATTTGCCAGGGAACCTGATAACCCAAGGGTAGAGCAATTGGAACAAAGCGAAGGAAGTAGAGGTATAGTGGAAGAGGCAGAACATAAGGCAGTAGGAGGAGGACCCTGGAGAGGGACTGGCTAGAGGCTGTCCCAGGACTGGGAAACTGAGGGCAAGTCCAGTCCCACCTGGTCTGCTGCCTAACTGACTTTGGGCGCTGGGTATTGGAATTGGATGCAAAGTACAATGTGTTTTTCTCCAGTGCTGTCCATGCTTCTCATCTTGTGAAATGGCCAGGATCCTCCCCTCTGAAACCTGCTCTGTAAGAGCCACCCCTCGCCTTTGTGGTTTTCTGGAGACCCTCCTTTCTGCCCTCCTGCACTGTTAAAGTACTGTTGACCATTTTTCATTCACTTCTCTTAAACTTGTGAATGCTTCTCTCTCTCTCTCTCTTTTTGGTTTGATGCAAGCACTTATTGTAAAGTTTAGGAACCCCTGTGTAGCTACCACAAAGTAATTATGCACTAAATATGAACCTTTTGTTTCTTGTTTTTTGAGTTTGTAGGTAAAATGTATTTTTCTACATTATGGCTTATTGCTTAGTAAAATTTATTTCATAAAACCAACCTTTGTCATATAAGAATGTGTAGTGTTCACATGTTGCTCAGTTTTACTAACTGATAAATCATTTAAACCTCTTCTTCCTATGTATGAGTACTATCTTATATCTGTGGTCGAGAGTGAGGTAAGCAAGCTCCAACAGACCCTGAGAACCTACCCTTGTATCACTTCTTGGCTAAAGAAAGCATGTCTGTTTCCTGTTAATTCCTTGAACATATAATCTTTATAAACAAAAGAACTTTCACCCAGCAACCAGATCAAGCAGCAACAGATATACCAGCCAGTCAGTCTCCCAAATTTCAGGCACAAGTTTTTGGAAAAAAAAAATAAAGGAAAAAAAAAAAAAGAGCAAGAAAAGATTAAACATTAGCTTGTAAAGTTTAAAGGATCTTTCTTTTTTCTTTACGGATTTGATCAGTATGAAGTCGTAAATCAAAGAAAACAGAATTGGATTTGCATTCCCAGGCGGGATGGATGCTGCCAGGAGATCACATTGCAAACATCAAAAACAGAGGCATTCGATCTATGCCTGAGTCCTGTTTGCAGGATCAATCTTTCTTTAATTCTGCAGTCTCCTCGGGCAATGTGACACAGGATGCAGTTTGCAGCTTTAGTGCCTTTCTTCGCCTTTTAAATTGCCACGAATCACAGATGGCTATTTAGTGGCCCTACAATGCTGCAACACATCGGCTTGCATTTTAGTCTTAATTATGTGTTTCTTGGATAATGGGCAGAATTTTCTGTATTTGTGTCAGCTGTTAGTGGTGAAATAGGGCTCTAGTTAACCTTTTATTTATGAAGTCTAATTTAGTGTTCCTGTGGCTAGTTGCAAGCATTTTACAGTGATCACCCAGTTTAATCTTTTGTATACTTTTTAGAAATGCCAAGAGCCTTACTAAACTGGAGCAGATTTATGATATAGTGATAATTTAGGTAGATGTTAGTCTTGAAGCTCTTATTTTGTGTGCAACTGATTATAAAAAAATCTTAACTAAGTATTATTACACACATGATATCTATAACTAGGACTTTGATAACTGTTATATAAAGTGTGTGAAATTTGTATGAATAAATTTTTGTAAACAATGCAACTTGGTCTAATGTGTGGAAAAAAAGACATTCAGGAAATAACTACTTTAAAATCTCTTAAAGTATTATATTTCTTTAGCAACCATATGATTTTTTTTATGTCTGGAATACACACATATGTATATGTATGTATACAGATATATATATGTATACATACATATATAGATATATATATCTAAGCATCTTTGTATTTCATAAAATGCACCTTAATATCTGCTTAATGGGTTACTGGTTTCAACTAAAAATTTTAAGTAGCTACCCAGATGAAGATGCTTAAGAAGACTTTAAGATCATAAATAGGCAAAGGATATTGGAACATTTATAAGATGCACAATTTATGTTAATTTCTATCCTCCAGAGTATATATACATTGCTCAATATTTAGAAAGTTACTAGGCAGTGGTGGGAGACAACACTGGAACATTAGTTATACTTCTAAAATAGCTATCTAACATTTTCTTTTACAAGTACCTCTGCAGACTAAATTGGTCTTGATAATATTTTGTATAAAAATGATTTAAATAATCAATTTTGGAGGTTTTAAAGTATGTTTAGAGATATACCAACAACTGTCTCTGATTTAAATACTTTGGGTGGATGGAACATGAACATCCTAAATAGAGAGTTAATCTGATACCTTTAAAGCCTAGGACAAAATGCAAAAAGTCATTTATTGATTATATACTTTATTAGCTCTTATTAACAAACTTTAAAGCAAAGCCTTTGAATGACATTCCCATAAATTCCCCAGTGGTGTGTTTCTTTCAGCCCTTGACTATTTCTGGGTTAAAAAAAAAAAGGTTAAACTGCATTGTAAGTCACTTATAAGAAGCCACATACCATTTAATTTAAAATGCCATATTTTCATACTGAAAATTAAGGTGTTTAAGAAATGAATCAATACATATGTCACAATAGTATTAAAGGACCAGTGAGAATTCTCCAGAATTTAGCTCAGTATTTACAGCCCAGAATCATATAAGGAGGAGTTCACAATCTACAGATCCTATATGTAGTCAATGAGAAAATAATATAGTATAGTTCATATTTATATTGGATTCTATTGGATAAGGAGCTTTTTTTCTCCATCTTTAATCCTCTCACTCTTGGAGTCACTAGTGTGATAAGTGGAAAAATGAAGAAGGATAACTTGTTTGGTTGGGGCTAATGACTTGTCAAGAAAGTAAAGACAAGCCCCAGACTTGGGTGACTTCAAGTGAAGTTCATGTGCAGCAACTTGCGAAATTCTCTTCTGTGGGATACTCACACTGTAGATTTTTAAAGGAATACTTGATGTATTTGGGTATTCAAGAAGCCATAATAGGAGTCTTATTTCTGTTAGGACTGGGAACACATTGATTCAGTACAATATATATTTACTGATCACTTGAGATGGGCCAGGCACACAGGTAGAGAGAGCTTGACTAACACCTGGGAGTTAAGATAGTATATTTTTACAATCGTGTTTTTCTGAAACAGGGTCATCTGGGGAGCTTAGTGGTACAAATAGTAGAGTCCCACCAAAACCAGTCAACCTGCATTTTAAATAAAAACCCTAGGTGTGCGTTAAAATTTGAGATTGCCTAGATTTAGAATTTGGTGACATATATAGGCACCTATTTGTGCTGGATTGAATGTTTTTTATATTAAATAAAAAACAGGCTGTGTTACCTGCCCATAGTAATAAATACATAATAAGCTGTATTCTCCCAGGATGGACATTAGACCCTTTGAAAATGGTACAATTTCTTGTAAATCACTAAAACCACCAGTTAGCATTATTTTACCAATACATTCTGGTTGGACCTCTCTTTTAAAGGACCTTGTGGAAGGAGAGTGATCCTCTAAGTGGGGTCCAAAACATTCAATCACATAACTAGGAGGTTATTACTATAATGGAAAGAACCTATACAGTTAGCTGGCAGTGATTCCGGGAATCCAGAAGTCAACTTTCAATTGCATTCTATCTCAATTTGTTTTTTAATGTACTCATCTCCCCCCAACTGTTTACAAGATGATTTTTCTTGATGCCCCACTATGACCTCAAACTCAACCATACTGTTCACACTGTTCCATAATTGGAAGCCAAGATCAAGTCTACCCTCTTCGTTCATTCCCATCCTTCTTTTGAAGAAGAGAAATGCTGGCTGCTCTGCTGCTGTCCCTATCCTCACAATGGATTCTTACACTGGTTTGTAGTTTGTTGTCCTGGCCTTGGTCATTCTCCCTTCAACCAGATAGTTTTAGCTCCTTCTTGGTATCATATCTCTCTGAGCAGATGTTCCAGAATATCTTTCATTGTCACAGGGTTCAGGGTTCTTCAGTAGTCAATCTGACCCCTTCGCTCTCCAACATGATCCTTCCTCTGCAGAAGGGTGTGCTTTTATCCGTCTTTGAAACGTGAATGTCCCCCTTCAATTCCCAACCACCTCCTGCCCCTGCCCATGTCTAGAATGCCCTTTCTCTACCTACCCAACTCAATTTTCTGTAAGGTTCAACTGAAGCCCTTCTATTCTAGGAATATCCCCCAGTGTCTCAGAGCTACAGTCATCTTCACTCCCTTACCACCTACACCTGCCCTGTTTTCCTGTGACTCTTACTTTCTGTATTGCCATTTCTAACCTTTAATTCTGCTCAGCTCTGTGCTGCTCCTTAACTATTTTGTTGGTGCATGGCTTGTCTCCTCAGCTGGCTGACCTCCTGGGTGGTTTAGATGATATATTGTACTTCAATGCCCAACACACTTCTGGGAACATAAGAAATACCTTTTTTGAGTAACTGAGATAACCAGAGAACTTGCAAAACTCACCACGGCATCTCCTCCTCATTCTGATACAGGAAAACCTACATAGAAAAGAATGTTGGAAAAAAAAAGAATGCCAAATTAATTAGATGTGTTTCTGCCATGGAATAAAATGAACTTTAAATTTACACATAGGCAAGAGAATGCAATAGATCCAAGCCATACAGGCTTATATATTTTTTTCATTCTGTTAAAGAAAAGAAGAATCGTATTTTCAAACTAAAGAGAATTCACCTTATGCCTCAAGACAATAATACTGTTTCCAAGAATAAAGGAAAAGGGTTATCTTGAGACACAGATTGGGAACTGGACTGCTCTCGAAGTGATAATTAACAGAGCAGTTATCTACAGCTGCCAAAGTAACTTCCCCCATCAACTGAAATGTAATTTGAAACATGAGTTCATAGACAGGAAAAAGGACATAATGAAAAAATATTTTTTAACAGTTTAGCATTATAGTAGGTGATGTCATCTGGTTTAAGCTATTTTTCTTTTTTGCTAAGTACTACAGAATCCTGATTCAGAGAGGAATATTACCTATAAACCACAAATATAATAGTATGATGTGTATCTGTGCACTTTCCCTTTCTCTTATTAACTACCCTAATTTTTGCTTGGTTAACCACACCTACCTCATGCAGGGCATGGATTTTATGGAGATGATAACTGTACTTTTGGATGTAAATAATCGGCATAATTGTATCCCCTGGCCACAGTTCATGGCTTGGCATGTGATCCATCTTAGAATAGTTTAGAGAGGAATTTAGAGAGGAATTTTTTAAAAGAGCTTCTGGGAAAGAAGTCCTTTCTGTCCTTCTGGATACTGCGGTGTGTAAAGCCATATGAGAAGCCAGTCTCACAGTGGAGCTGACACCACAGAAGACACAGAAGAATGACAGGAAAAGAAATGTGTTCCTGATAGCTTACTGAGCCCCTGAGTCAAACCATCCCTGAAGCCAGAACTACCACTGGATTTTCCTGTTAAAAAAAGTCAACAGAGCAACCCATTCAGGTTCCCTCCCACTATGGGAGCTTTCCTGTCTTCTCAATAAATTCTACTTAAAAAAAAAAAAGCCAACAAATCCCCTTCATTGCTTTAGCTAGTTTTTTAAATTGTTATTTGTTGCAAGTACTTGACTCATACTGGCTTAGTATGTTTTCTTCAGAACACAGAAGAGAGGCGAGTGGTCTGCAGAGGTTGCAGCCAACACGGAGTTTTACAAGTTCCAGACTTTACATCCTCTAGTGTTAAAGTTATACTTTAATATTTAAATAATGTAGGGTACCTAGATGTGAATCCTAGTCATTGGTTTTAACTATAGTAGGAAATGTCCTCTGAGGAGCTCCCGCCATTGTTTTCTGCCAACTGTACTTCTTTGAATCACTCGTGCCTCAGACCTCCTCTTCTTTAAAACATTTTTTGAGGCTGGGCATGGTGGCTCAGGTCTGTAATCCCAGCACTTTGGGAGGCTGAGGCGAGAGACCCGTGGGTTTGAGACTAGCCTGGGCAACATGGTGAGACCTCATCTCTACAATAAATCAAGAAAGTTAGCCGGGCTGTAGTTGTGGTTACTTGGAAGGCTGAGGCGAAAGAATCGCCGGAGCCCTGCAGGTCGATGCTGGAGTGGTTGTGTGTGCTATTGCACTCTAGCCTAGGCAATGGAGTGAGACTCCAACTTAAAAAAAAAAAAATTTTTTTTTTTTTGAAATTCTGCTTTCTGAGTAGAAACTGCCATCCCATCACTGCTGTCATTCCCTGGCACCCACGACACTTGTGACAACAGTCAGGACTCCAGTCTTCTGACTCTCTTTCCTCCGTTTCCCTAGCTCCCTGCCCTTCTCTCTTTTCTGTTTTCCTTCTCCCCCATCTCAGATCAGTTTAATGAAACTCCCTGGGAGCTAAGCACTTTCCCTCCCTGACCACTGTTGCCACACTCCTCAAACTTGCATTTTCCCCATCATATGTTTTCTCCGTATTTCTAAGGTTATTGGGAAGCATCTTGGTTCTATTTTGATCCCTCTCTACTATCCATTTCTGATTACCTATGTCTGTGGGATCTATCTCTTACTTCTAATCAGTTCTTGTTTCTATTTCCTAAACTTGTTTGCTTCACTCTTTTGGATCCTCAGCTCATCCTGCTTTCCTGACTTCATTGTTAATTTTGCCTTCCATTTTCCACAAACACACAAAAACAAAGCAAAGCATTCTCAGTTTCTTTTCCTCTGGCGCCATATTTTTTTTTCCACTTCAAATTCCCACCTCAACTTCCTGCTGTCTCTATTTCTCTAACACATTCTCAAAATTTCTTCATATTCAATTGTCTCCTACTTGCCAAATCCAATATCTTTGTAGTTTACATCCTGTATTTTCTTGGATAGCATTTACTTCATTCCTTAAACTTTCTTTTCACTTGTTCCTGGGATTCGACTCTCCTGTTTTTTTTTTTTTTTCCCTCCATACTATTTTGCCTCTTTTTCAATCTTTTAGATTGCTTTTTTTTTTTTGAGTTGGAGTCTCACTCAGTCGCCCAGACTGGAGTGCAGTGGCCGCTCCCGACCATCGCAGCCTCGAACTGCTGGGCTCTGGCAAACCTTCCGCCTCAGCCTTCCAAATAGCTGGAACTACAGGCGCGCGCTACCATGCCTGGCTAATTTTTTGATTTATTGTAGAGATGAGGTCTCCCCAAGTTGCCCAGGCGGGTCTCGAACCCGCGGCCTCAGGCAATTCACTCACCTCAGCCTCCCAAAGCGCGGGATTACAGGCTGAGCCACTGAGCCCGGCCTAGATTGCTTTTGCAGGTAGTCTCAAATTCTATCTTTTCTCATTTTTCCTACCTTGAATAATCTCATCTAGTATGGTCTGATGACTCCCAATCCTGTAGTCCTCATGAGAGTTCAAATGCCCAATTGACATACTCACCTGGATGTCCAGTGGGTACCTAAACTCAATACAATTGTCCCTCAGTATTCATGGGGGATTGGTTTCAGGACCCCTGCAGACACAAAAATCAAAGGATACTCAAGTTCCTGATATAAAATGGTGTATGTTTTTATACAGCCTATGCATATCCTCCTATATACTTTAAATCACCTCTAGATTACTTATAAAAACTAATACCATGTAAATGCTATGTAAGTAGTTGTTATACTGTATTGCTTGAGGAATAATGACAAGAAAAAAGGTCTATCCATGTTCAGTACACGTGTACTTTTCCCTGAATATTATTGATTCATGGTTGGTTGAGTTCACAGATACAAAATCCATGAATGTGGAGGGCCTACTGTACGTTCCCAAATAAAATAATTTTCCACATTTATTTTTCCTTTTTGTTACTGACTTCACATCCAGCACACTCCCCAATCTCTGTATTTCAGAATATTCTTACCTATCTTCCCCTTTACTGCATTCATTTAATCCATCACTAAACCCTAGGATTTTCCAACTCAATTTTCTGCAGAACTCACATTCACATAATCTTTTGACTGTTTTTGCAATAGCTTCTTAACACTTGGTTCTAGTTACTCCCTGCTACTCAGTCTTCTCTGCCTTTAGACAGATCTACAATAAGATTATGGTCATATTACCTCCCTGTGCTGGGTTTAAAAAGTTTTATGACCCACTGGATGAAGTCCAAAGTCTTTAATTATATCTCTTCAACCTACCTTTCTGTTCTTATCTATCACCTTTTATTTCTGCCCCCTCTATTTCTAGAATGCTCTTGTATCCTTTTTTTCCTAGTGAGATGCTACTAATCTTTCAAACAAGAACCATTTCTTTCTCTGTTTTTCTGCTGCCTTTCTTCATACTAGTTTAGTATGTAGTAGCATACTGGTCTTTTGCTGATAGGATGGAGACCATAATTATCCAACTTCTTGTCCTTAGTTATAAGTTTATCTTAGTTAAACTTTATCTAAGATAAAAACTAAACATAGTTAAAGTTAAACTAGGATAAACTTAGTTGTTTTACTTGATTATATAGTTATCTTAATTTATTCTTCGTTATAAGCTTCTGGCATGTAATAAGCACTCAATCACTACTGCTTAAATTGAAATGAATTCTATGAAAGCTGGCAAATAGTTATTCTCCACAAAGACAATTTGAAAAAATATAATTTACGGTATAGCATGAAGAATTTGGGTTAGATATTAGGAAGTATTTGGGCTACAACAAGTACACGTTGAATGACTGAGTCAAAGCTTACTACTTTGCATATCCAAAGCAATTGAATACTGAGGTTATCTGAGTTTTGGGTTGTTTTCTTTTCCATTTTTCTTGTTCTCTTCATATTCAAGCAGGTGATAAATCTTATGCTCTTAGGTCACATGTGGGAATAGTAACATAAAACTTGCACATAATAGGTGCTCACCAAAAGTCGTAGATCGACCAAATGAATTTGTTTTCTAAGAAAATATAACCCACTAATACAAAACCCAAATTCCTTGGACTTGCTTAAAGACTCTAAATATATTTGTCTATGTGCTTTGACGTGGGTGTTTTCAAAATTTAAGCTTTGATTAGAAGTGGAAAAAAAGTAAGGCATTCAAATAATAGACATGAGGCTTTCTTGAGTGTTCAGAAATTTTCCATCTCACTTGTAGACACAGATATTCTTGGATGAACCCCTGCTAAGATCTATTCTGGTTATTCCACTTTGAGCGTAAATAAGGTTCATCAGGGAGAGGCAGTCTGACATTCATTGTCATATACTTTCTTGCATGTGTAAGCCAGATGCTTGGTCCAGGAGTGAGCTAGGGAAAGAAATGAAGCTTTTAGCGTTAATTAGATAGAAGCTGTCTTGGGATTGTGATTTTGTAGGGACATATCTTGTTTACACGACTTTCAAAATTATGTAAGGAGCTGATGTTCCCATTTTCAGATTCTGTCTTCTATCCACGAGATTATTTATTGTGCTTCAGTTAGAGAGAGGGAAGGAAAAGAAATAACAATGCAAACCAGTTCAAGTTGCTGATTGCTGGGCATCCTGATGGAAGGGTTGAAAAAGGAAATTGAAATGGTCAAAGCAAGGCCCCAGGATTTTCCATAAATTAATTAATACATACTCCTCTCTACAATTATAAGTCATGGAACGAGGATCCTGTCTTTTCTTAGTTTTTTTCTTAGATCTTTGTTTGAGATGTCCTAAGGAAGAATCTCTCTTTTATTTAGTAGGTTAAGTTGACAATTAGGCTATATTAATGAGTAGTTTGTGCCCCTGACATTACTATGAAAGGCATCCTAATAGCTGGAAACTGCCAGGGGAGGTGGAGTAGGGCACATACATTAATAGGGTACCTGATCTCAAACCAGGCAAGGGGGGACCAACAGGAGACCTAAACTTTACCTGTACGATGACTACTTATGTATCTAATCCTGAATTGTACACCACATCTTTAAAAAAAATAAAGACATCCTATCATAGGAGGGAAAAATTAAACCAACTTAGGGAGTAAGACTTTTCTGATTATATCTTGAAATAAATTTTTCTATTTTTTTTTTGAGTCAGGGTCTCATCTGTCACACTGCCTGGAGTGTAGTGGCATGATCATGACAATCATGGCTAATGGCACCTTAATTTCTTGGGCTCAGGCAATCCTTTCACCTCTGCATTCTGAGTAACTGGGACTACAGGCACGTGCCACCATACCTGGCTAAGTTTTTGATTTTTTTGTAGAGACAGGGTTTAGCTATGTTGCCCAGGCTGGTCTTGAACTCTTGGACTCATGTAATCCACCTGCCTCAGCTTCTCAAAGTGCTTACAGGCATGAACCACCATGCCTGGTTTCTTTTTAGTAATTCTTAATAAATTATCTCAGTATAAAGTATAGATTAAAGTCACTTAGGTCAGACTTATTTCCTTTTTCATTTAAGTTGTCCAAAAACCATGGGCAATTTTATTGCCCAATTGTTGCATGAACACTCAATTAAAATCTCTTTCTAGTTCCTTTAGATGACTCTGAAGAAATCCTTCAGAGACCTTAGCTGCAGGTTTGGTGAAAATGAGCACAGGTTACTTACATATTCTAGAAGTTATCATTAGGATCCATTTTTAGCAAAGACTATCAAGAGACACTAGGCTGGAGAAACTTGATGAGCATGGCTTTCCAGAACTCCCAGTTCCTCCAGGGAGATGTGCTTGGGAGGGTAGCAATGGTAATTTGCCTCCCCGGGATGGGTCCTAGGTCCTGTCAGGTAAAGGAAAGCTCAAAATAAGGGATTTCTAAATCTCTTTTGCCCCCAAGTACAATGCCCTTAACCCCCCAGCCTAATTTCTTTATATAGTTACAAAAGCTGCCTTTAGTAAGCCACCTCTGTCTAATGTTCTGACATAGTTTCTTACTTTACATTTGTTCCAGTGTGCACAGATTATATAATAATGGTCAGACACCACCAATTTCTAGTCACACTATATGAATTACATAAGCATGTGAACAGACAAAATCAGTTCTGGGAATGACCAACTACCTAATTTGAGGGGCCCAGTGCAAAATAAAAATGAAATTTTCAAGAATTATTAAGAATTTCCAGACAGCAACAGCAGAGGATTAAACCAAGTGTGGGCCTGTTCTGAGTATGAGGTGCAGATCACACACCTGAGAAGCTGGCCCTAATTCTAGATCTTGGGGTGCTGAGCACAGCAAGCTGGGCTTGAGCCTATACCTGAACCTCAGCATAAAGTTTATTCTAAAACACTCTACCCTCATTGTGTATGCAAATGTTATTTTTTGACATGCACATAATTATACTGTCAGTTCAATGTCGATGCAGTAGAGGATAATTGAGTTCTTTAAAAAATTGTGATAAACACATATAATATGAGACTATTCTAACACATTTTAAAGTGTACAATGCAATATTGTTTACTATAACACAATGTTGTACAGCAGATGTCTAGGCCGTTTTCATCTTGCATAATTGAAACTTTATACTTTTTAAACATCTCCCCATTTTCCCTTCCTTCTAGCCTCTGGCAACCACCATTTTACTTTTTGCTTTGGTGAATTTGACTATTTTAGATACCTCGTGTAAGTGGAATCATACTATGTATATATATATTTGTGACTGGTTTTTTCACTCAGCGTAATGTCTACAGGGCTCATTCATGTTAGAGCACATGATTTTATTCTCTTTCATGACTGCATAATATTCCATTGTATGTATATACCATATACTCTCTATCAGTTGATCCATTGATAGGCATATTAACAGATGGTTGTTTCCGTATCTTGACTATTGTGAATAGTGCTGTAATGAACATGGAAGTGCATATATCTCTTATCCTCATTGTGTTTTTAATAGGTCTAAATATCACAAATAATGGCACATCCTTTTGGAAATAGATTTCAATTATTAAATGAATATAACCAAATAATTTTACCAGTTTTGCAGGCTAACCTCTATTGAAATGTCCATCTTAGGTTTCCTAACTGGCAGTTAGGGCATCAAACCAACATTTCAGAGATCTAAACTCTTTCTGAGAGTATGTGAGATGTCCCAGGTCCTACACTGGGAAATCTGTGAGGGTCAGTGGCATTTGGTGCCACCTCACCGGCCTCCACAATGCTGTATTTCATCAGCAGAGTAAAGAAACATATCACTCTGGAAGAAATATTTTGAGACTGAGTAAATATTTGCCAGCAGGGCCTCAGCCCCTCCAGGCAGAGAGGCCTGGGGCATTCAGCTGCAAACACGTCTCTATTAAGAACTAAGGCATCAGTTAGTGTGTTAGCAAAGCCTGTAGCAGCTTGAACAGGCTTTTTGCAGATTCTGGAGTCTGTTTTCTTGTTTGTTTAAATCTTAGTTGTTGGGGTTTAGTTCTCATTGTTGATTAGAATGTTTCTGGGGCTTTTGCTTATATATTCTTGTTTTGCTTCAGGGGAAAAAAGGGAAAATTTAGGTTGCAGCAGTTTCCCTTTGTGAGGAACAAGTAGCTTGGTTTTATATGCACTTGGAAAGCAAAAACAAGAGAAACAACTGGCTCAGTGATTGCTGACCCTGTCGTGATGACTTTTCTAACAAACTTCAGGTACCTGATTGAATCAGGTACTTATGGATTTTCCTTTGTGTTTTTACTTGTTAAAACTATGAACTGGTGAATGAGGACAATATTTATCTTTTTACAGACAGACTTATGTGTATAAATCACCTACAAATGTCCTTAGACTATTTGTACCTATAGTGATTTCAGTAGTGTGTGTATATGTGTGTGTATATAATCTCCTCATTGTGTGTATATATAATCCTCATTGTGTGTGCAAATATTTATATATACACACACATATTTTTTTTTGTGGTGCTGGGTTGAACATTCCTTTTGTTCTAAACTTTTGCAACTCTCCAGTCATCTGTGATAATGAGAAGTGGCTGCTCTTATCGTATTTTAAACTTGTGAATTCCTCTGGATCTCTCTTCTTTAGCCGTGCTGTTCAGGAAGGGTCAGTGCAGGGTTATATGCAGGAACACACAACATAGCCCACAGAGACGTACCAGGGAGGTGGACAGCAAATGGAGCACACACCAAATGAATCAGCAATGCTGGGCTGTTATATGTTAGTGATATTTTGGCATGAACATGACCCTGGATTTTATTGTGTGGTCTTCATTCAGTAGCTAGGAAACCAGCCTTTTATTGGTCTGTTCCTTAGAGGATTGCATTCAGGGTCCTGTGCTGCAGTCTTTACATCTTAAGGTGAATGTGGTAAAATTGGAAAGGGACCACAGATGAGCAATGGAATTGAGTAAAGGAATGAAAAAATGGGACTTATGCCTTAAGTGATGTCAGAGGATCTGTGGCTGTTTTAACAGAGAAAATACCTGAAGGAGTTCTGAGTAGGCTTTAAAATATTACATATATTATTTAAATGGTACTGATGGTTTCTTTCTCAGCAGACCTGAGAAAGTTGATGGAAAACACATATTAGACGCAAAAGAGCACCATTTTAATGGGAAAGATTACTGAACATAGGAACGAGTCTTCCAGGGAAACCGAAGAATGTTTCTTTTTTCACTACCTATGGACGGACTAGAGAACAATGTGGATTGAATATTTGAGGTGTAGGCCTGTCTAGAGGCTGGATGCTCCCTTGACACCTCTTTCAGACCATATTTTCTGTGGCCTCAGACTTTCCTTTCACTCACAGGAAGATGTCATCAGCATACTCTCCTACTTTCGAAGGATTGGAACACCTTCCTCATTTGTCTTACTATTTGCTTCCCTCTATAGTTTCTCTGTTAACCATTGGCTCAGTATTTTAGGGAACACTGGCCTCCCTGACATGGGCAGCTTGGTTGATTATTGCTAGGTCGCTTGGGCCAGTCTGGTCACAGTAAGTGGAAACTCAGAATATAACCTTGATCTGTGTGTGTATTGAGGAGCACAGAAACATTTGGCACAGTCATTGCTTGGTCTGAGATACGTAGGCAGAAACATGTAATAAAAAGACTTGCTGGATTCTGAAGACCGTGGTTTGCAGTCCAGTTCTGCCACTTATTAGCTGAGTGACCTTGGGCGAGCTACTCAATTTTCCCAAATCTCACATTCATCCCCTGTAGAATGAGAATGAAAATAACAATACCCAATTCACCGAGAGTTTATGAGATTTGAATGAAATGAGAAAGCTCTCTGTGAACAGTAAATTCGTGCACAGTGGTCAGTCTTGTTCACTGGCCAAAGTTATCCTTTTTCTCTCCCTTCTCTGGCTTCTGGTCCCTGATACTTGCTCCCTAGTGCTGCTGAACTATCTAAGTTTTGGATTCTTCTTCTCTCAAGCTACATTCAGGGTTGTCAAATCTCTCTGCATGTAGCCTTCCTTTTCATAATTCTTTCAGGATCCTAATCTCAAAGAGGTGACAAAAAGTGTCTAGTAAGTAGTAGGTTGATTAGAAAACTAACCTTTCCAGTCTTAATGCACGTGCTCATTAATAAAACTCTTCACACACACACACACACACACACACACACACACACACACATGCACACACACACTCACACACTCACACTAATAAGCAGTCTCTTTGAGGATAACAGTCAATCCATAGAGGTTAGACCGGGGGCAAGTCATAGAGCTAAATTCTGAACATTTGTCAGTAAAATAATGCTGCCTTTTAAAATAGCTCAAGGATGTTTCTGTACAAGGTGCTTTCTGTGGATATTTGCATATATATTTATACATATATAACCTATGTCTATGCAGAAGGTATATCTTTAGCTGCAGTATGTATATAAACACATCTTCAAGCACATGTCCAAATATAAGTCATGGAACAAAAATGATTGAAGTCACATAAGTTACAATATTTATGTCCTGAGGAGGGCTAAACTTAGCTACAACATCTAATTTGCAGTGACGTCTTTCTTTAACAAGTTTTATAAGAGGGATGATTTAAGTCAAGGAAGAGCAGTGACTCATTCACATGGTGGGCCAGTAGCTGAGCTAAGTTTAGAATAGAAGGGATGCTAGGATCTTCTGGGGCTTAGATTTTTGCCATTAAGTGATTTTCTCTTCAATACTGTTTTTTAAATCATTCACTTAGGTAAAACCAGGAACTTATAATGCAAGAGTAAAATTCTCATTTTCCTTATTTAATTAGTTCACTTTATATAGTTCTCTGTTTTAGTTCTATTTTGGGACTCCATTCAAATAGTTTGGACTTATTTTGGTTGCAATTTGTGGTATGAGATTTTACCAAATTGGTTTTTACCTTTCAATTATAATAAAGGTAAAGGCCTTCAGCAATTAGATATAGAAATGGAGAAACAACTGGGAAAAGTAAGAAAGCCTCTTGCCTCAAAGGGAGGAGTCATAGATCTGCATAATACATTACTCAGCATTCATTCAAAAAACATTCACTTAATATCTGAGCTAGGTACTAGAACTACCAGGGGGAGAGAGATTACCTTCAAGGGCTGGTGTTTTTCTGGGAGGAAGATAGAAATACAAATAAGTAGTTATGAGACAGGGGGAGAAATATAGAAAGTGTAGCTATAAAAATCACTGTAGGAACTAGGAGGGATTGACCAAATTAAAGAGGCTGGGATCTAGACAGTGTCAGAGAGGAGTAGATTGGGGTTTATGAAAGTCATGGTAGGGGAGCGTGGGGTATTGTCCAGACGTGGACTGTTTCCCTCTCTCTCTTCCTTTGGAATTGGTCTTTGGCCAAGGGTGGGTGGTCTCTGAAGGGTATGCATGTTCCCAATAATGAGTCATGGGATGCACGTGACCAAGCCAAGCTGAAAGCAATGTAGGTAATGTGTAATCAATGTAATTGTAAACACTGGATAGGAATTTGACTAGTTGACTTGCTTGCCAATAAAACTGCTGTGTTGCCCCAAGGAATGGATTCTTGACTGACCCTTCACCGACTGGCTACCATTGGTGCCTCCTGTAAATTTTAATAAACCAGGATCTTTCCCTCCTGCACCTCTGGGTGACTTCTTTGGAATAGGTAAACATTGTATGTAAGCCTCTTCAGATCTGGGGTTGCCATGTTACTGGGAGGTATTCTGGGATGTCACCAATATGTGCAAAGTCTTGGAAAGTCTTGGAAACAAATTTGTGTGTGTGGGGGGGCAGCCAAGCTAAATGAGCTTTTTTTGGATTTTAATAGCTGGGACTATTTGGAGGAAAGGTTGCCTCCAACTGCAATTGCTCCAAGAGAGTCTGGGTGGATGGGACAGAGAAAGGGAGCGTGGAGGCCACAGCCATTTAAGACTCTTTTAATTCCTCTCTGATTCTTAAGATTTTTTTTTAAAAAATGAGAATTCAGATATTGTTGCTTCTGGTAAGGTGTACATAGTCTTATGTACTATGGTATAGGACAGTGGTTTGCAATCTTGACTACATTCTGGAATCACTTGAGGAAACAAAATATCTCAGTGGCTAGACTGCACTATAGATCAATTAATTGGAATATGAGGGTAAGGGAAGACCCAGAGATTAGCATTTTTAGCATTCCAGGTGATTCCAATGTACACCAATCTGAGCATTAACAGTGTAGGACAAAGTATGGCTCTTGGACCAGCAAGCAGCATCAGCAACAACTGGACTTGTTAGAAATGCAGGTTTCCAGTTCCCATCTGAGACCTACTGAATCAGAAATTCTAGAGTGGGGCCCAACTATTGGTTTTTTTTTTTTTTGAATCAGAGTCTTACTCTGCTGTCCATGCTGGAGTGCGGTGGCATACTCACCACCACTGCAGCCTCGACCTGCTGGGCTCAGGCGATCCTTCTGTCTCAAGCCTTCCAAGTAGCAGGAACTACAGGTGCATGCCACCACATCCAGCTAATATTTTTTTTTACTGTAGAGATGAGGTCTCATCAAGTTGTCCAGGCTGGTCTTGAACAAGGCATTTCTCTGTCCTCAACCTCCCAAAGTCCTGGGATTACAGGCTTGAGCCATCACACCTGACCCCAACTATTTGTTTAACAAGCTCTCCAGCTGAGCATGCTAACATTGGAGAATTGTTGGTCTGAGGAGACTATTTGTTTCAGGAACTTCATCTTCCTAATCAACTCAGTAATTCTAAGAATCACTTTTTTTAAAAAACTGAGACGACTGCCATAACTTCACCCGGACACAAAAAGGCTCTATTTTTCATGGCTTCCTGGTCTGAGCAAGAAAAACAATTTCTTACTTGTTCTACTTGGTCAGACTGGAATTTTCAAAAGTACCTCTAATGAGAGAAAGCAAAAAGGGAGCATATGTTGTTCAAGAGTAAGCATAAAAACAATGGATTATTTAGTAAACTGATAACTAAATGTTAAATAAAGTTTTTCACTATCCTTTTCATTGAACAAATGTGTACTGAACATCAGAGAACACAAAGAGGAAATTAGAAAAATCTCTAACATCAAGGTGCTCAGGATTCTAGAGAAAGATATAAATAAATGTGTGTAATAAAGCATAAGAGGTATCATGGAACAGGTTTTGTGGGACTCCAACCTTGTTCATTTTTGGGGAGGCCCTTCTAAAAAAATACAAAATTATGTTTAAAGAGTTAGATGCAGATCTTGAAATGGGGCCTGGATCCACAGTTTCATTAGCCTCCTGGTAAGTGGCTGTATTATCAAAGTTGAGGTGGCAGTCTCTTTAGGGCAGGGACTGTGTCAATCCTTTTCACCACTGTCTCGTCTGCATTTAGCACAGTGCCTGGTACTTAGTAGTGCCTCTGTAACTATTTGCTGAAAGAAAAAAAATGAATCTATATAGACTAAGGAGGAGGCATAAACTAGTTCTGTCCTTACACTTACCTAGCCTGAGAAGCCTCCAGTTGTAATAAATTTGATTTCATCTTGGTCCTTTGGAAGGCCTGGAGAGACCTTTCTTCCAGAGCTCACTCTTCTCTTTAAGGAGGTTTCCATGAGACTGTCTATACTGATATAATGACCTGGTTCGTTCTTTTTCCTCTGAAGCCTGGACCATTGGGTGAGAAAGTTCCACCTCATTCTAACTACTCTGCATAT
This sequence comes from Carlito syrichta, assembly GCF_000164805.1. Taxonomy (NCBI): domain Eukaryota; kingdom Metazoa; phylum Chordata; class Mammalia; order Primates; family Tarsiidae; genus Carlito; species Carlito syrichta. The sequence continues at coordinate 292,157 of NW_007258972.1, read as the reverse complement.
TAGGTTTCTTTGTTGGAATGTTGCTGACATGTCTTTCATCGATCTAGGAGCTTCTTTGCTCTGGCCTTTGAAACTCTTTAACTTACTCTTGATCTGAACCTCAAGGTCATGTTCAATTTAGCTGTATTTATTTGTAAACCAGATAGTAATAGCTGGTTGCACTAATTGGTTAAGCCTGGCTTTCTCATACTGTCTTTGGCTATAATCTGGCTTGATGTTTGTTTGTTGTACAACTCAAAATGGTGGACTCCATCTTTCCTCAGCACAGAGGATTCATGTCTATGTTTTTTCTTAATATTTTAATTATGAGTACATAATAGTTGTATATATTTATGGGGCAATGCTATGCTTTGATTCAGGCATACATGTGTAAAGATTGAATTAGGGTAATTGGGGAATCCATCACCTCAAACATTTATCATGTCTATATTTTTCATCCTCAGTCAGACTGCCACCTGTATCTGCTTCTCCCATCTGTGATTGCCTACTCACTTTCAGGATTTGGTTTAGAGAGCATATCAATTTAGACCTCATTTGCATAACCATGATGCATGACTGAGCCCAATTTATACTCCGTGCCTTTGCTGCTATGATTCTCCCAAGCATTCTTCAAGAGGCTGCTTGGTACAGTTTGCCATTGCCCTAACCACATCTCCTATAATACAGTTCTTCAATGGGAGGGACATTGTTCTCTTGCAAGTTTGCGACTGTGGTCTACAGGGATCTTCATGTTTTCTGCTTTGTCTCATTGCTTTTGGGATTTCTAGATGGCTTTGCTTATATTGCTTAAAATTTACTAGTCTGTCTTACTTTAAGTTTTTCTCTATTGTTGGACATTAATTTGTTTCTACTTTAAAAAGCTATCACAGGCTGGGTGCGCTGGCTCACATCTATAATCCCGGCATTTTGGGAAGCTGAGGCAAGAGGATTGCTAGAACCCAGGATTTCAAGACCAGCCTAGGCAACATAGGAGACTTCGCCTCTATAAAAATTAGAAAAATCAGCTGAGAAAGGTGGCACTTGTCTGTAGTCCCAGCTACTCAGGAGCTGAAATGAGAGGATCACTTGACCCTGGGAATTTGAGGCTGCTGTGAGCCATGATCATGCCACTGCACTTCAGCCTGGGTGACAAAGTGAGACCCTAACCCAGATCTATTACATATTACTTTCTGAGATGCTGGTAATATTCTGCTTCTTTATTTGGGTGATAGTTGTATAGGTGAGTTTAGTTTGTGAAAATGTATTGAACTGTACAGTTATGAAATGTATATTTTTCTCTAAGTATGTAATACTTCAATAAAAAATAAAACACTTATTAAACATAAAAATGTACATATCTGTATACAAAGCTTTTTTGGTTTTATAGCCATAGAACTACTACTAAATTATAAACTTTTTTTTTTTTTTTGAGTCAGAGTCTCACTCTGTTGCCCAGGCTGGAGTGCAGTAGAACACTGCTCACAGCCACCACAGACTTGAACTGCTGGGCTCAGGCGATCTTTCTGCCTCAGCCTTCCAAGTAGCTGGAACTACAAGCATGCGCTACCACACCTGACTAGCTTTTTGGTTTATTGTAGAGACGATGTCTCACCAAGTTGCCCAGGCTGGTCTCGAACCCCTGGACTCAGGCAATCCTCTTGCCTCAGCCTCCCGAAGTGCTGGGATTACAGGTTTGAGCCACTGTGCCTGGCCAAATATATACTTTTTAAAGGCTCTTGCTAAATTTTTTTCAAAGGAGTATATCAGCTTACATTCTCACCATCATCATTGAATCTTATTACTTTAAAAAAATACTTTAATATATAAGTGAAACTGTTTCATTATTGAAATTTACATTTTTTAGGTATCCAGAGCTGAACGTGGCTTCATTTAGAAATTTTAAATTATAAAAGTAACCTCTCTCTTTGTATATTTACATATATGTATATTTATATATACATATAAAGCAGGTATAAATATGCATAGCCACATATATACATATATGTAAATATGTATGTTATCTATATCCGCATACTCATTGTGGAAAAACTGCAAATGTAGAAGCTAGAAAGAAAAAACTGGACGGAATTATCTTTAAGCTCTGAATGCTATGACCATAATATCAGAAATTCCATATCTAAGACTATATAGCCAAAGTCATGGAAAAGGAGGCTAGGCCTAAAATCATCTCTAACTAGAACTGTCTTATTTATTTTCTTAAATAAAAATCTAGGTACATTTTAACATAATTGAAAGCCGCCCTGAGAGAGTGAACACCATTAATATGTGTCTATAAGTTGTGTCTACAAACAATTACAGCTCCAAGGATAAAGAGATTCTCTTAGATAGCATTCCACTAAACATTCAAATGATGAATATTTCACTCATACTTTTAATTCTATTCACTTAAAAGGTTACAATTTCTTCGTGATTTTGAGCACATCAGAGATCCCTACTTGTTCTTGTGCATTCTGAATTTTGCTTAGGAAACATTTCATTTGGAAACAAACAACACTGGAAAGTCTGATGACTCTAATTTAGGAGTTATTACTTCCCAGAAGATGTACCTTGTCCCAAAATGTATCATTGCGTTTATACTTCTTAATTCTAATAGTTTCCCATCTTTCATACTGAAAAACAAAATGCCTATTGCTTTCTCTCAAATACTCAAAGAATACTAAACCTGTGTGTGCCAAGTCTTGCTAAGACTAAAACATTTCTCACCCAAGCGTTTCTTTCTAATGATGTTTTTAAAGCAAGTATTTGAGCCAGCTACACTAGCCTATCTCCCACCACCTGGCAGACATTTATTCTTTTATATTGTTTCTATACGTAGTCCATGGGAAGCTTAAAAATAAAGGGCTACTCTTTAAAACAAACAAAAAATTCCCCTTAGATGGGTTCTCCAGAAGCAGACTTCAGAAGGAGGATTCTTGGAAAGTGATTTATTTATTTATTTATTTATTTATAAGATGTGGGGTACAATTCAGGATTAGGTATACAAGTGGAAAGTGATTTATTTATTATGAAGTATCCTCTCATAAGGTATTGGGATGTGTGACTTGGCAGGGGATGAGGCTGGGTAAGTGTGTAGTGTGTAACAAAGTCCTACAAAGGGTAACACCTGGAGTTTAGTCTCCATCAGGTTGCAGAGAAGGTGCAGTTTCCTGCTCCATACCTGTCAATCATGGGTTAAGGGACTTGCCTTACCCCAACATAAATTCCCAGTCACTTGTGATAATCTTTGTGGGCAGCAAAGCCGGAGGTCAGGCCATCACAAATAAGACACAAGTGCTTGCAGGTGGGAGCAAAAGTGCACTGGAAGCCAGTTAACACAACTGGGATTTGAAAACAGATCAGAGGATCATTGACAGCTCTTGCTACATCAGCCCGAAGATACTGTTTGAGGGAAAGGAGCTGGAAAGTGGATGTTTCCATTGAGTTGAGCTGATTTGTTGTGGCTTTAGTTCCACAGTCTCTAGAGACCATGATTTCCTATTGCTATCACAGGCGACATCTGGGAGGACTTTTGGATATGGCAGGGGAGTAATGACAATGATACTATAATTAAAATTCACATTTATGTTCTATACCAGGTTCAAGCGCTTTATGCATCTTTCTTCACTTGCTGATACCCAAAGAGTTTTAAGTAGTTCGTCCCAGGATATGCAATTAGGTAGTAGCAGAGCTGGGTCTTAAATGGTGGACTGAGAGTAAGTTTATGTTCTTAGTCACTGCTTAAAGCAGTTCCCAAGCATATCCTCTCAGGTCTGTGGATCAAGGCTCTGCCTTTGTCCTGTAAGGGAAAGGACTCCAGAGGACAAGTATTTTTTTTCCCCCCTAAGGATGAGGTTCCAATTCTTTCTCAAGATATTGTTTCTTTAACAACACTTACCACAACTTGTGATGATATGTATTTTTGTTTACTTGCCTATGGTCTGAATTGCCCCAGTGTGTCAGCTACATGGGAGCTCAGATCAAGCTTCTAGTTCACCAATGACCAGCATGTCATGAGTCAGTGAGTGGGCTGCTCAGCTTCTCACCCCGACTCCTAGAGTGGGGTGGACCTTAGGGATAGCATCCTCTTTTTACCTAAATGAATCTGATGATTAGATTTTCCATGTGATGGCTTTGTGAACCTGGACACATTCTCTAATCTCTTTGAGCATCAGTTTTCCTGGTGAAAAGTGGGGATAATTGCACTTACTTCAAAAAGGTGTTGAGATGATTCAGTGTGATAATTATAGAATGGTCTAGGCTAACTATAACAGAACTCAAAACATATTGAATGGGATCAGGTGCAAAAATATGACTGCTGTGAGGGTGGCTGGGAGAGGAGCTTTGTTATTTTTTTCTCTGAGTTAGAACCAGAGATTCTGACTCTACAAAGAGTTCTTGGCTTTGTTTCCCATGAGCCCTTCCCACGAGCCCTAGGTAGACTGCCCATGTCAGAGCATATGCAGAATCACAGGACTTGGGTGACCTAGCTGTGCTCAGAGTTGACAGAAGGCTCCCTGTGAGCCCCACCTTCTGCCATCTATCAGGTAGAAGGGTTTCATTGCATGTGTTGTTTCTTAGCCACATAGCTTAGATCCTGGAGAGAATCATGTTCCTGAAAGCACATCCATTAACCACTTAATGCACTTAGGAGCCAGTAACACTGGAAGCATTGGGTTATCAACGGGAAAGTATTTCTCAAGTAGGTTGAAATATATTTGTTTCCCTACTCTTCCTGTCCATTCAGAGCAGATGCCTGTTGTCATGGTAACAGAAACAAGAGCAAGTAAGAGTTTTTGAGTGCCTTAGATGCTTTTGTGCAAGAAGAAGGGTGAGGTTGAACTGAAATGTGGACTTAAAATGAAATATCATTTTCATCTCTCTCTCTGTATAGAGGGCAGATGTCATGATTGTGCCTGAATCTGTTCCCCAAAAGTAAGCATATCCAGTCACTGCATCTGAAGATTAAAGGGAAGAAAGGGAGATGAAGAGGAAAAAGTCTCTTCTTTCCCTCTCGCTTTTTCCTAAATGATTTCATCCAGTGATACGCTTCTAGAAACATTTCCCCTCTCTCTTAGGCTTATGGACTCTAACCACATACATATTGGTTTTCAGAAAATATATAACTATTCTTCCTCTTTCCTATTGTGTTTTCTAAACTCAAGTCTGATTTAACTAAACAAACAAAAAATTGGATTTGATCTGGAGTTTAATGAAGAAGAGTGAATTTTACATATTTATTCTATGTGACCCAAACTGTGCTCTCTGTCTTAGGAGACTGTCTTTCAGTTTGGTCCCCCTTTTGCCCCTGCTTCAGTAATGAGGCTCATATTTGTATGTCTTCTCTGTTCTGTCTTTTTCTGGCCCTTCCTTTTTAAGATGAACAGACACACCAGACAGTCCCTCATGAGGTGCACTCTTGGCACAATGTGTACCTCACAGACCTGGCACTTGTGCTTAGTACCTCTCTCCTTGCCATCTTTAGAACTCAAGCTACTTCCCTTGCCCCTTCAAGGGGCTTAGACTGTCTGATTCCAAGTTATGCCCAAACTCCAGAATACCATTGCTTTCCTCTGTGAGTGTGTGTGTTTGTGTGCATGTGTGTATGCATGGACACAATTGTATACTAAAGATCAACTTCTAAAGTCATCTCTAAGACCAATAGAATAAGCAATGGGCACTAGGAATCTGAGGTTGGAGGCCTGAGGCCTGGGGGTGCTGGTCAAAGATAAGGAAGAGAAGGCCTATGACAGAGGAAGCAAAGCCTGGAAGAGGACAGCAGCAGAGGACAGGCACACTGCAGACTGCCAAGCTGGCACCCAGGACATCCTTTCTAGCTGTGGAAACTTGGGCAGTTTATTGAACTTCTTTAAGTTCAGTGTCTTCAGCTGTAAAATAAAATAATTTTAGAACCTGCCTTAGAGTCATTTTCAGTATTGAATGATATAATGCATGCTAACAACTTGGTGCTGTACCTGGTCTATGCTAAATGCTCGATAAATGTTATTGTTATTTATTAACATTTTACCATCATAGATTAACTTTGCTGATATTCATAGGCTACCTCTCAAGAGAACCTATTCATCTGGACTAGGTAATTTTGTTAGTAAAATCTGAGAACATAAGACATTTCAAAAGTTTATTTATTTTTATTTTTTTATTATAAAGATGTGGGGTACAATTCAGGGTTAAGTATACAAACATTGATTATGCAGGTCCCCTTGCTGATGAGGTCTACCCTCCCTCCCCTAGCAGTTTCCCTCAACTGCCAATCCCCCTCCCCCCCGGCTGTTTCCCTCTACAGCCAATCCCTTTCTTATAGCGTTATGATAATAGTTCAAGGTTCACTTATGAGTGAGAACATATGGTACTCTGTTCTTTGTTTCTGTGATAGATCACTGAGTATGATCGACTCTAAATCCATCCAAGTTACTGTGAAGTTCATATGTTTGTCCTTCTTTATGGTTGCATAATATTCCATTGTGTATATGTACTGCATTTTTTTATACAGTCCAGTTTTAATGGGCAGCATGGTTGGTTCCATGTTTTTGCTATTGTGAATAGAGCTGCAACAAGCACACATGTACAGGTATCTTTTTTGTAGAATGATTTGAGTTCCTCTGGGTATATTTCCAAAAGGGGAATTGCTGGGTCATATGGAAAGTCAATTTCTACTTCTTTCAGAAATCACCACACTGGTTTTCCAAAGAGGTTGCACTAGTTTTCATTCCCACCAGCAGTGTAGAAGCATTCCTTTTTCTCCACATCCTTGCCAGCATCTGTTGTTTATTTTATTAATGATGGCCATTCTTACTAGGGTTAGGTGGTATCTCAATGTGGTTTTGATTCAAAAGTTTAAATAGGTAAGGTCTTACTTGTGATACTTTATTAAACATGTTTGATGTATTTGGATATTTGAAGTTCAAGAAAATTGAAGAAAAAAAAGCCTAATACTTGCAAAGCCAGGGTCATGAATATAAACAGAGGTTCACTAACCATAGGTCTAAATTCTGAAAATTCATACATTAAGCTACCAAACTCTAACTCTGTTGTAACTTTCCATTTTGACATTTACATCTTCATGACATTTGAATTTAAATTTTTGGACTCCTTGGTGCCTTGTGCAGGAATGTGGTGACACAGTGAGAGCAAGCCCCAGTCCTTGAGCTGAGGTCAACCCTTTGTCTCCTCATACCTGGCTCTATACTGCATATACTTTGTGGAAATCCCTCACTGCTGTGCACAACACTCCTCAGGCCTAGTAAAGAGCGCTGTAGTCATGTTCTCCACCCTCTAGAGAAAGGACTCTGGGAAGTGTTGTTGCACAGATCCTGAAAGCAACCTTGGGGTTATTTCCTGGGAACTCTAGGGTTCCAGATACTCAGAGCATGGCCTATGAGAGAGTGTGGGTTTCCAGTGTATATTGCTTTTTCTTTGACCCTGCAGAATCTCCTTTGGGGAGGGGTATAGCTGGACAAGAATGATGACCCTCTCATGGCCTAGACCTAAGAGCAGTGCTTCCCTACTGCTACTGGGGAAAAAGAAATATGATAACTTAGACATTTAAAAATTCCTGCACAAACTTAATGAAGGGCCAATTAATGCACATTAAGAGTCCGCATTTAACAAGTAAGTCTAGTAATGCATTACTATACTGGTAATTATAGTCTGGTAGCAAGAATTACTTTTGTAGTATCAGTTTCTCAGGGCTTGCTTATGGTTTAATAAAACACATTTAGAATCAATACCATATGTTACTGAATTAATTAAAAACACCATTTGTATTTCTGCTGTCTAAAATATGAGTCACAGATTTTAACAGTTCATTCACTCATGCAGCAAATATTCAATGAGTCCCTGCTCAGTGGCTACTTGCCAAGTACTGTGCTAGGCACTCTGGATACTATTAATAATAAAATAGAAAATGAATGGTTCTGCATATTATAAACAATTGACACAAGGCATCAAATTGAGATTCAGGCTCAGAGAGGGCAAGGTCTAGGAGTTTTCTGGAGAAAGATGTGAGTGAATTATCTGGTTAGAAAACGCTTTTTGGCTCAAGTCTTGTTTTCCAGCATCTTTTGGTTTCACTTTTTTTTTTTGAAGAATATAAGCCAAAGTTTTATTTGTTCATTTCTTGCATTTGAAGTAGTCTTTGGGGACATCCTTGGCCTGAATTCTTTGCCATGGTCCTTTACTACTACACAACTACAACCAACCACTTTATTGGGTTTTCCCTCTCTGTCAATTTTACACAGGCCTCCCCGTTCCCCTAGTTTCTTGTTGTCATCAACCTTAATTAGGTTGATTTGGTGTTCAGCACAAAGGGCCTCCACCAACTTGAGGTACATAGGCAGTTGGATGCAAGCACACAGAGATGGGCCTGGTGCTTGTCCAGGCTTTGGCAGCTTTGCAAATTCCATGTGCTAGGCCGCCATGGATGAGGGAGGTCTTCAGCACTTCTTGTAAAGCAGTGTTCACATCCACTACTCCTCCCGCAGCAATGCCTTATTCGGTCATGGCAGTGAATTACAGGAGATGCCTAATCATGAATGTACCCGCACCTCCACCTCCGCGTGACTGAGTGGTGACAGAGAAAGAGCCTGCTTTCTTAAAAAGTGTGAATTATGACACCTACATGGAAACAAACTTGATAACCTAAATGAAATGGAGGACTTTCTGACATCACACAACCTCCCCAGGTTGAAGCAAGAAGACATTGAGACACTGAATAGACCAATAACAACCCAGGAAATTGACTCTGTCATATGAAAACTACCTTCGGAAAAAAATCCCTGGACCGGATGACTTTCCAGCAGAATTCTACAAAATGTACAAAGAGGAGATGATACCAATCCTATTGAAAGTATTCTAGGGCAATTGAGAAAGATAAAATTCTCCCCAAATCATTTTACAAAGCTAACATCACACTGATACCCAAACGGGGTAAAGATCCAACAAAAAAAGAGAACTACAGGCCAATATCCCTTATGAACATAGGTTCAAAAAATCCTCAACAAGATTCTAGCAAATTGGATCTCAAAACACATTTCAAAAGTCATCCACTATGTCCAATAGTGTCATCCCCAGGATGAAGGGCTGGTTCAACATTCACAAGATCATAAATGTCATTAAATGCATCAACAAATGCAAAAACAAGAACCACATGATTATCTCATTAGATGCAGAGAAAGCTTTTGATAAAATCCAGCATCCCTTCTTGATAAAAACCCTCAAGTTCCTAGGTATAGAAGGAACATACCTCAAAATAGTAAGTGCCTTCTATGATAAATCCACAGCTAACATATTGCTAAATGGACAGAAACTGGAAACATTTCCCCTGAAAACTGGACCAAGACAAGGCTGCTCACTCTCACTCCTCTTGTTCAAGATTGTGTTGGAAGTCCTAACTAGAGCAATTAGACAAGAGAAGAAATTCAGGGGTATCCAAATAGGAAAAGAGAAAGTCAAGTTATTCCTCTCTGATAATAATATGATCCTATACCTTGAAAATCCAAGCCGGGTTCGGTGGCTCAGCCTGTAATCCCATGCCTTTGGGAGGCTGAGGTGAGTGGATTGCCTGAGCCTGCAGGTTCGAGACTCACCTGGGCAACTTGGCGAGACCTCATCTCTACAATAAATCAAAAATTAGCCAGGCGTGGTAGCGCGTGCCTGTAGTTCCAGTTACTTGGAAGGCTGAGGCAGAAGGATTGCTGGAGCCCAGCAAGTCAAGACTGCGGTGACCAGGAGTGGCCACTGCACTCTAGTCTGGGTGACAGAGTAAGACTCCAACCCAAAAAAAAAAAAAAAAAAAGAAAATTCAAGAGAATCTGTCAAAAACTTGCTTGCACTGATAAAGGACTTTGGCAAAGTCTCAGGGTGAAAAATAAATGTGCAAAAGACAGTTGCATTCCTATTCACCACCAACAAACAGACAGAGACCCAAATTAAAAGCACAACACGATTCACAATAGCCACCCACAAAAAATGAAATACCTTGGTGTCTTCCTAACCAGAGAAGTGAAAGACCTTTACAATGAAAACTACAAAACACTGCTCAAAGAAATCCACAAAGACATAAACAAATGGAAAAATATTCCATGCTCATGGATAGGAAGAATCAACATTGTTAAAATGTCCATCCCACCAAAGGTAATCTATAGATTCAATGCAATACTCATTAAGTTACCAACATCATTCTTCTCAGACCTGGAAATGACAATAAAGAAATTCATATGGAAACATAAACGACCATGAATAGCCAAAACAATCCATAGCAAAAGAAGCAAAGCAGGAGGTATCACACTTCAGACTTCAAACTTTACTATAAAGCTACAGTAATCAAAACAGCCTGGCATTGGTAAAAGAACAGGCACATAGACCAATGGCACAGGATAGAGATTCCAGAAGCAAAACCCCAGTTTCTCAACCAACCCATCTTTGACAAAGTCTCCAACAACAACCACTGGGGAGAGGATAACCTATTCAGTAAATGGTGCTGGGAAAACTTGGCTGATCACATGAAGAAGATTGAAACAGGACCCCTACCTATCACCATACACAAAAATTAACTCTAAATGGATCAAAGACCTAAATGTAAAAGCTCAAGCTATAAGAATCTTAGAAAATGCAGGAGACACTCTTATGGAAATTGGAACTGGCAACCAATTCCTATTCAGAACCCTAAATGCCCATACCTTAAGAAATAAGATAAAGTGGGATCTCGTCAAACTAACGAGTTTCTGCAAAGCAAAAGAAACCATCAGGAGAGCAGGGAGTCAGCCTACAGAATGGGAAAAAATATTTGCCAACTGTATATCTGACAAAGGCCTAACATCTAAGTTCTATAAGGAACTCAAATGCACTGAAAGAAAAAAAAAAAACTAAACAGCCCCATTAAAATGTGGGCAAAAGACATGAATAGACACTTCTCAAAAGAAGATATACGGGGGAACCAACAGACACACGAAAAAGTGCTCAGTCTCCGCTCATCATTAGAGAAATGCAAGTCAAAACCACATTGAGATAGCACCTAACCCCAGTAAGAATGGTCGTCATTAATAAAACAAACAACAACAGATGCTGGCAAGGATGCAGAGAAAAAGGAGTGCTTCTACACTGCTGGTGGGAATGCAAACCAGTGCAACCTCTTTGAAAGACAGTTTGACGATTTCTGAAAAACTAGACCATATGACCCAGCAATTTTCCTATTGGCAAAATACCCGGAGGAACTCAAATCATTCTATAAAAAAGATACCTGCACACATATGTTTGTTGCAGCTCTATTCACAATAGCAAAGACATGGAACTAGCCATGTTGCCCATCGAAACTGGATTGGCAAAAAAAAAAAAAATGTGGTACATATATACAATGGAATATTATGCAGCCATAAACAAGGACAAACATATGCACTTTGCAGCAACTTGGATGGATTTAGAGTGATCATACTCAGTGTTCTAACACAGAAACAAAGAACAGAGTACCATATGTTCTCACTCATAAGCAGAGCTTAAATAATTATAATATTATAAGAAAAGGATTGGCAGTCATAGGAAACTTTCAGGGGAGGGAAGGTGTGATTGGCAGTTGAGGGAAACTGCTAGGGGAGCGAGGGACATTTCTCATCAACAAGGGTACCTCCATAATCGTTTGTATACCTAACCCTGAATTGTACCCCACATCTTTATAATAAAAAAAAGTGTGAATTATGAAATTTAGGAGCATTCTTCTTACAAATGATTCTCAAATCTTCCCATCTTCACTTGTCTTATGTCTCTCTGGGCCATGTTCTAAGCATATAGACCTGGAATGACTCTCCTATTTGTTTCCTGACCAGGCTATGCGATGCTGGGGATATATAATGGTGGCCTTACCAAAGGCATTTAAGTGAATGCCAGCATTTCTCTCTAGGAATATGGCAGGCAGTAACACTGAGGGTGGATCTTATTGGTTGCAACTTAAGTGATTTTTAATAAAAGTTGGTTGAGTATTGTAACCTCAAACTGTGACAGAGTTTTGATAATCAATGTCTAACCTTCCATTAACAGTGACACCAGTCCACCAATGACCTATTGATCATCAATCTAGTTTCTGCTTTGTTTTTACTTTATAGTCATATATGCATATGGGAAGCAATGGAAATGGGAAGAAAGAAATCATTTTAAAAATGAGTATATGTTGCTGGGAAGACTGAATAATAATAGAGATCATAGCCATATAACCTAGCCAAGTTAAGAATTCTTACACTATTTATTTGAACATCAGTTTCTGGACAACATTTCAGTATGACTTTTGAAATATTACCTGCATAAATGTATGCCTATAATTTATTGAAATCTTGTTAATTTAGAAGTAGAATAAAAAGGCTTGAAGATCAAACCAGCCAAGGATCAAGGAGTGTGACTCACTGCTACCATCCTGGAAGCATCTACCAGGTCCTGTGAGGAGTCAGAAAGCCAATGTTTTTGCATTATGGGCAGTGGCCACCTTCTTCAAGAAGTGATCATCTCCCCACAGTACTGAAATTCTTTCATTTCCTTGGGCGCACAGGCTGAAATCCATATTTCATCTATTAGAAATACATGTGGATAAATAACTTCTACTTTTAAAATATGAAAACCCTGGAAAACTGATCTTAGAAAGAATGCTTTTGATCCTATCACTTTCCTTCTAATATCTTGCTGAGGTCAGCTACACTGAAAAAGGGAGTTTTGGTGAAAGGAAGGGAGGGATGTTGGCCTCTTGGCAGAGGAAAGCAGGTTCCGGGAAGGGTCCTGACTGCAGGCTTCTTGGACTAGGGGAACCAGGATGACTTGGAGACAAAGGGGAGAAGGAAGGAGAAAGAAAGGCAGGAGGGCATTACAATTTTTCCAATTTTGCCATTTTGTCTCAAACCAAATTGTCTAAAAGGGCTTAAAGTCATTTAAAACTTTCTTTTTCCTGGTGCAGAAAGCATATGCATGAAATACAAGAATGTTACATATTATCTGAAGCACTCATAAAACTGTGTGTTTTAATTTTTTTTCTATGTGTAGGTTTTAGTGGTCTCATTTAGATACAAAAACAGTGCAAGCAACTCGTAGTATCTCAGGCTCCCAGAAGATTCTGTGGCTGTGTCCAAGGTCATTCAGCTAACTGAGCCACACCGAGCTTGCCACCTTTGTTCTTGCCCCTGGCTGGGCAACTGTTTCTCTCCATCACCAAGTATTGCCATTTAAATATGGTTCCTTGGAGTGAGCAAGCTCTGTGTTTGTGAGTCCTGTATATGTGTTTAAGGTAATGGCGAATGCACCACCTTATGGTTGAAGAGGATCTTTCAGATATCAAGAGTTATTTTAAATCCTTGAGAGGGAGTAGTTCATAAGAGGAGATTTTGTTTTCAAACACACCTCCTGTGATGAGCCAAGATGGGTCAAGTGGCTCTACAACTTCCTACTTGAAGTAACTTCCAGGAACTGCTACAAACATTGAGCCTTGAAGAGGGTTTCAAACTTCATGAAAGTAATTTTCTAGTTTTCCCAAACTATTTTTGTGTGTAATGACTCAGGATGGAAAATTTCTATATAAACACGAAATTGCAGTGATTTGTAGCAACATGTAGTAGAAAGAGCAGTACAGACCTGGGCACAGATAGACCTAGGTTTTACTCATGGCTCTACTACTCTCTTGTTGCATGAGTGTGGGTAAGTCTCTTATTCCTAGGAACCTGCTTTCTCATCTGAACATGGGGTTAGTGGATGCTATTTTGCAGCCTTACTATGAGAACAGAGATGGGGTATGTAATATACACAGCACAGTGCCTGGCACTTTAGTAAATGTTCAACAAGTATTTACCCACTCAACTTCCTTCCCTCCTTTTCCCTGGGTGAATGCCACACAGAGTAAAAGGAAGGCTTTGCAGTTACTCTATGAATTTGAGAACTGCACCATGATCTGAACCATTGAACATTTTAAAAAAATGAACTACAATTCAGTTAATTGTCACCAAGTACTCAGATCTATTTAGCCATACCAAGATGAAGAAATGAGCAGTACCCCAGAGGACTGCCTTCCACTACCTTCGCGCAAAGGTAGCAATATCTGACTTCAAACAAGATAGGTTATTTTGTCCGGTTTTGAACCTCACATAGAATATGCTTATTTATGTCGTTTATATCATTTAATGTTGTATTTGTGAGTTTCATCTGTGTTCTTGCAGGCACCAAGAATTTGTTCTGAACCATTGAATTCTCAAGTTGATAGAGATTACAGAACTTCTCTAACCCATCACTCTCATTTACCAGAAAGGAATGTGAGGACTAGAGATGTTAAGTGATTTGCCCAAATTTATAAAACTTGCTAAGAACAGAGATGTAATTAGATTCCAAGACTCCCAATGTCTAGCCCAAGGCTCCTTCCTGAGGTAGCTATAGCAGTAGGCTATACAGTTTAAACCCACACTTTAATTATTATTTAGTTTTAGCATTTTCTGTCAGGGTGAAAGCAAAAAGAGGTGCAGGAAAACCAATGCTGGCATGTATGGATATGTATGAATCCTACAACTGGTGATTCTACCATCATTTTTGGATTTGATACTCTCTATATGCCTCCATTACATGAGACTGTCTAGACTGATCTTTGTTCTTAAGATATAAACCTTAAGAGTATCTGACTCTGAGTATCAGGACCAGGGATGCACAGTCAGAAATATCTACACCTAAACCTTCCTGTATTGGTAATATGTTATTCTAATTTTCAAAGCTTCTAGTAGAGATTCTATAATTGCTACTACTTTTTATTGTCATGAATTAAATCTGCCCATCTGATTCTTTAAATCTGCAGCGCATACTTTAAGGTTAATTTACTTGTATTTAAGCCTAAAAGTTTATTGGTATTACTTTATCATGCATATATTTTCACGTTTATAACACCATACATTATTTTCATGTTTATAATATGATGGAATTATTTTTTTGGGGGCAGATCACTTTTAGGATGGGCTCATCACACTAGGTAAGTGTCCTAGGAATTTATTTGCATCAGTGTGTCAGCTAGCATTGTTGCAAGAGGCTGTGTTTAGCTTTGGTGAATTTGTTTTGGAGATTCTTTCAACGTGTTTGCCCATTCCATGATGAGTAATTTATGAGTGCCTGCCCACACGGTGCTGAGTGTTCAGTGGTTTTTAATAAAAAATGGCATGACCTCCATGTCCTACCCTCCCTATTCACCCAATCTCATCTTGAGCGACTTGAGGATGAAGACGTCCTCAAAGGGAAATGTTTTGCAGATGTAGAAGAGGCGAAACAAAAAAATGGCAGAAACACTAAAGGCATTAAAATTGACGAGTTCAAAAAGTATCTTGAGTAGTGGAAAAAGCACCTCAATAGGTGTATTGCATCAGATAGAGAGTACTTTGAAGGTGACTGAAGTTTAAATATGTAAAATAAATGCACAATTTTTTATAAATAAATTCTACTGTTTTGGGTTCCCCCTCATATTACATAGTATGCACAACTCAGTATCATTCAGAATGCCCCTAATTTGATGAATTCTTCCAGAGCCCATCATTCTTTTTTTTTTTTTTTTTTGAGTTGGAGTCTCACTCTGTCACCCAGACTGGAGTGCAGTGGCCGCTCCCGGCCACCGCAGCCTCGACCCGCTGGGCTCCGGCTCAGCCTTCCAAGTAGCCGGAATTACAGGCATGCACTACCACGCCCGGCTGATTTTTTGATTTATTATAGAGATGAGGTCTCACTGCCCAGGCGGGTCTTGAACCCGCGGGCTCAGGCAATCCACTCACCTCAGCCTCCCAAAGGCGCGGGATTACAGGCTGAGCCACTGAGCCCGGCTTGAGCCCACCATTCTTAAGGCACCCCCAAACCTGCCATTGTGCCTGCAATTCTACTATTATAGTTGCACCATTATGTTCAGGTAGTATTTAAAGGTCTTTGCTAAAGTTCCTATGTGTTGTGGATTGTGAGTGGCATGCCTTGTGTCATCAGTATCATTTGTTGCCATAACTCAGGACAAATTAATTCATTTGATCAGGAGGGCACGAGAAGGGAATATTCTGTTGGAAGCTGTCGTAGGGCGGAGAAAGTACAGTTTTCCCCAAGCAACAGTATAGGCTAGACAACATCTTATAACATGAAATCCCATTCTTTTTTTTTTTTTTTGACTTGAAGTCTCACTTCATCACCCAGGCTGGAGTGCAGTGGCATGCTCACAGCCACCCCAGTCTCGACCTGCTGGGCTCAGGCAGTCCTTCTGCCTCAGCCTTCCAAGTAGCCAGATCCACAGGCACAAGCTACCAGACCCGACTAATTTTTTGGAAATTCCATTCTTAAATAATTGTTACTCCTTAACAGAGGAAAGCATTTGAGCCCTTGTGCTATGGAAAGGGTAGTGGTCAGAAGAAAAGCCCGAAGGGGTCTTAATTCCTTTTACTTATTCGTAGTTAAGAGCAGTGGTCCCCAAACTTTTTGGCATCAGGAGCCAGTTTCATGGAAGACAATTTTGCCATGGACTGGGGTGGAAGGAAGGAGTGGTTTGGGGATTATTCAAGTGTATAACGCTTGTTGTGTACTTTATTTCTATTATTACATTTTAATATATAATAATTAACTCACCATAAAAGATGTGGATGGAAGTAGTAAATAAAATAACGAGCAGGACATGCAGGGACTAAAATAAGTATCAGGTTCTGATTTAAAACCACCAGATGCAGCTGTACAACTGATATACATCAACTCACTTGCCACTTACTGATAGGGTTTTGATATGACTCTGCAAGCAATTGACTGATTATGGTCTCCGTGCAGTCAAAGCTCACTGCTAATGTTAACAATTTGTATTTGCAGCCACTCCCCAGCACTAGCATCACTGCCTCAGCTCCACCTCAGATCATCAGGCATTAGATTTCATAAGGAATGGGCAACCTAGATCCCCTTGCATACTCAGTTCACAATAGGGTTTGCACTCCCATGGGAATCTAATGCTGCTGCTGATCTGACAGGAGGTGGAGCTCAGGCACTGATGTGAGCAATGGGAAGTGGCTGTAAATACACATGAAGCTTTGGAGCTCACCAGCTGCTCAACTCGTGCTATGTAGCCCATTTCCTACCAGATCACAGACTGGTACTGGTCCGTGGCCCAGGAGTTGGGAACCCGTGGTTAAGAGCACAGACCCTGGAGTTCAAATGTTTGTTCTATTTACTCACTGTGACTTAAGGCAAGTTACTTAATTCTCTGTGCCTCTGTTTTCTCACCTATAAAATCCTCATAGGATTGTCCTGAGGATCGAGTAAGTTACTCTATATAAAGTGCTTAAAATAATACATTAAATTTAATGTAATCATATAATGAAAATTATTTCACCTAAATTAAACTACCCCTCCCCCCCAGATAGGAGCACAGGAAAGGAATAGCTCCTGCTGGGCTTTGGCTATATAACTTGATTTACTTGATTACATACTAAAGTAAAATTTGGTGTCAGTTCTGTTTTATCTTTAGGTTTAGTAGGTTAGAAATATGTCTTCTACCAGAATAATGAATACAATTTTACTATAACAAAATATAGTCATGTGTTACTTAGTGACAGAGGGGAGCTGTAATTTTTACATACTCCGTTCCAC
Source organism: Carlito syrichta (assembly GCF_000164805.1). Classification (NCBI taxonomy): domain Eukaryota; kingdom Metazoa; phylum Chordata; class Mammalia; order Primates; family Tarsiidae; genus Carlito; species Carlito syrichta. Next base: position 274,568 of record NW_007258972.1, on the reverse strand, counting down.
TGTCTAACCATGAGATGTGCTCATTTTTAATTCAAAACTCTTTTACCACACGTGAATTGCTGCTTCATCAAGGGATACTCTTACATACCCTCCAGTAATGAGCTTAAATTGTTCTGGGTATAGCTTATACTTCGTAGACTGGATCAGAGAATAAGGGACTATTGAGTGAGCAACCTAGATAGTGGAAATGACCCCTGAAGAAATAGCAAGTAAAAAATATACATACATACACTCACACACATACATATCCCACATAGTTATGTAGCTCAGAGGAAAGAGATTTTGGAGTATTACAGTCTACTATCTGGAATTTACTTTGTGTCTGGATAAGTCTAATCATAGTCCTGAGCTTTAGTTTTCTATCTGTAATTCAGGGATAACATTGTTGTGAGGATAAATTGGTAAAATAAGTGGAGTACTTTATGAACCCGGGGGAAAAATTGTAAAGCTCAGAGCCAGGTTTTAAAAATTACTGTAAGAATGCATTGAAGGCCAGAAACACTTAATTTGGACTTTAGGTCTTATCCTCATAATTATCAAATGAACAAGAGACCTAGTTGATAAAACTAGAAACATTCTATTACCTTAGGCAGTGAGCAGCGAGTCACACACTGTACTTTGTTTCTCAAGTGCTAATGATTTAAGTAAAATCAATAACACAGGACTCAGTCCATAGGCGTCTGCCAATGCCACCATGCAGTACTCAAGCGTGAAAAGGAGAAAGCTCCCTGGGTTGATAAGGTTAATAAGATGGATTCAACTATTTAGTCATCTGCTTCAACAAGCACTTATGGGAATGGTCCCATGATTTTGTTCTCCTGTACCCTTCTGTGCACTACGGTTCCCCGTCCAGCTCCTCTGCTTCTAAGAGGGTGAAAAAGGATATTTTTGGAGTTGGGGGAACTTATAGACCTTTTCTGTTCCCTTCATCTATACCCTGGACTCGTAGCCCATTGCATCTAGTTTTGTGTGCTTCTGAGGTGGGCCTTGTGTTAGCAAATTGCCCTAAACGTACATTTACTATCCCATATTTTCTGTGGGTTAGGTGTTTAGGAACGTCTTAACTGGCCCTATGCCTAGGCTCTCACGAGGTTGCAATCAAGGTGTTGTTTAGGTTGTTTTTATCTGGAGGCTTGAGTCCTCATCCAGGTTCACTGGTTGTTGGCAGAATTAGTTTCCTGTGGGTATAGAGCTGAGTTTGCCCATAGTTTTAGGGGTTGCCCACTGTTCCCTGGTCCTTCTCACAACATGGCTATGTGAGGTCTGGCAATTAATTTTATGAACTTATCCTAGAGAAAGTGCTACATACCTTATTGCTGAATATCATTACAGTTACCTTGAAGTATTCCCCTTGGGAAACTATGCACTGATGTAAGCACCTAGTTCACCCATCAAAGTAATTGTGGAACTCTTTTTCTGGGGTGGCCATCAGAGCTATTGTCGTATGACCCTTGATGTCCTGCATGTCATCAAAATGTCCTCCTTTTAATATTTCCTTTATCTTTAGGTAAAGAAAAGAGTCTTTGGGGGCTAGGTCAGGTGAGTAGTAAGGGTATTCCAATACAGTTATTTGTTTAATAGCTGAAAACTCCTTCCCAGGCAGTGCTGTGTGAGCTGGTGCATTGCCATGATGCAAGAGCTCCTTTGCAACCATTTTTGCACACTCCTTTGGCACGCCAAGATTTTCAGTTAAGATTCTCCTAAGTGTTTCTCTATCATTGTTTATTTGTTCTCCTATGCTAGTTACAGTCACCTGACAATTTTGATGCACAATTTGACTAGTTTTTGCAATGTGTTAGTCAGTTCTGCTTATTACTGGCTGTTCTGACCTCTTTTCATCAGTGATGCTTTCTCTCCCTTCAGAAAAACATTTAATTCACGTGTACACTGCCATTTTCTTCATGACATTGTCCCCCAAAACTTACACTAACATGCCCCTGATTTCACTTCCAGTCTTGCCAACTTTAATAAGAAATTTAATGTTTGTTCAAGCTCTGAAATTCTCATGACAGCACCCCAAAATATGCAACAACAATAATGAACACCCCTCAGCAATACACTGCCACATGCTGACATGTACACAGCTGTGAGACAGTGATATGCCAAGGTTATGCTACCTTACCAAGTTGATTGTACAGTGCTGCCTACATAAGCTCATGGTGGCAAGTTCGTGAATTTAATTGCCAAACCTCGTATCTGTCTTCAAGACTTACAGCTGTCTGCTACAGATTTGATTCTCTGGCTCTTTCTAATGGCTCATCTCATTAGATTAGACCGATTCAGGATAATCTTTTTAATTTAAAGCCAACTTATTAGGGAATTTAATAACATCTGCAAAATCTCTTCAGAAACACCTAGATGGTATGTATAGCAAGGGTTGGGAATCCTGAGACTGACTTAGAATTCTGATACCATGGACCCCTTATTGAAGTCTGTTCTACCCACAATGACCCTCTTTCTCTGAGTACACTGTCAGCAGCAGCCATGTTGGTGATATCTTTGGCTTCAGATGATTAGATCCCAGATGGTTCACAGTGTGACCTTCCCTTTGAAATGGGAAAGGAAGGCAACAGGTCTTAATTTTTCTGGGATCACCCCTGTTTCTTCTTATATTTCTACAAACTCTTATTTAAAACTATTTGGTTCTCTGTTCATGTGTGCACTTACATTTTTGATTTTATAGTTTGAAAAGCTGTCCTTTCAGTGTTATTTTGTATTTAAAAGTAACATTTCATTACCAAGTGGTGACCCAGTAACAAAGAACATTAACATCCTTTGTCAAAAAGTCTCCTTTATTTCTAGAAGTAGGTTATGTGCCAGGAAAATCTGGTGTATCTTCAGGAGCAGCCTCTTTTCTAATTTGGATGACTTTAATTTCATTCTCTTGCCTGATTGTTCTGGCTTGGACTTTCAGTACTATGTTGAATTGGAATGGAGAAAGTGGGCATCCTTGTCATGTTCCCACTATTAGAGAAAAGACTTTCAGCTTTTCCCTGTTCAGCATGTTAGTTGTGAGTTTATCATATACAGCTATCATTTTGTTGATGTCTGTTTTGTCTATGCCTAGTTTGTTGAGAGTTTTTGTCATGAAGATGTTGCATTTTATTAAATGCATTGTTTGTATCTATTGAGATGATTATAGGTTTTTTTTTTGTTTCATTCTGTTGATGTGATGTATCACATTCATTGATTCTCATATGAGTAATCTTTGCATCCCTGAAATAAATTCCACTAGATCATGGTGTATTATCTTTTTTATGTGATGTTGGATTTGGTTTGCTTGTATTTTTTTTGAGGATTTTTGCCTCTATGTTTCTCAGAAAATTGGTGTGTAGTTTTTGTTATTGTTGTGTTCTTGTCTGGTTCAGGGTAGTGCTGTCCTTGTAGAATGAGATAGGGAGAATTCCCTTCAATTTTTTTGGAGTATATTGAGGATAATTGCTATTTCATCCTTAAAAATGTGTTGAGATTTGTTTTGTTTCCTAACATATGGTCTATCCTGGAGAATGTTCTATGTGTTGATGACAAGAATGCATGTTCTATAGCTGTTGGATAAAATGTTCTGTAGAAGTCTGTTAGGTCCATTTGGTCTAGAGTGCAGTTTAAATTTAATGTTTCTTTGTTAATTTTCTGTCTAGATGATCTGATGCTGAGAGTGGGATGTTGAAGTCCCCACTGTTATTGTATTGGGATATATCTTTCCTTTTAGATATAATAATATTTGCTTTATATATCTTGGTGTTCTAGTTTTAGGGGCATATATATTTGAAATTATTATATCTTTTTGCTGAATTGATCTTTTTATAATTGCTCCTTGTCTCTTTTTACTGTTTTTGACTTAAATTCTGTTTCATCTGATATAAGTATAGCTATTCCTGTTCATTTTTAGTTTCTGTTTGCATGGAATATCTTTTTCTATAATTTTGCTTTTAGTCTATATGTGACTTCACAGATGAAATGAGTTTCTTGTAGGTAGCATATAGTTGGCTCATTTTTAAAAACCCTATTCACTGGTCTATATATTTAAGTGAGGAATTTAATCCATTTTAATTTAAAATTATTATTGATATGTGAATGCTTATTTCTGTCATTCTGTAAATGGTTTTCTGGATGTTTTGTATATTTTTTGTTCCTTTCTTTCTCTCTTATTTATTGTTGTGGTTTGGTGGTTTTCTGTAGTGGTAGCATTTGAGTCCTCTTCCTCATTAGTGTGTTTGCCCTTTTATATTTTTATTTTATGTGTTTTCATGATGGTAGATAGATATTGTTCTTTTGCTTCCAGGTATAGGATTCCCTTAAACATTTCTTATAGGACTTTTTGCTTATGTGGGAAAGACTTTATTTCTCCTTCATTTATGAAGGATAACTTAGTTGGGTACAGTATCCTTGTGTGAAAGTTTTTCTTTTAGCACTTTAAATATATCATCTTATTCTCTCCTGATCTGTAAGATTATTTCTGTTGAGAAATTCACTGTTAGTCTAATGAGAGTTTCCTTATGTGTGACTAGATGCTTTTCTCTTACTGTTTTTGACTTTTGACAGTTTGACTATAATGTGCCACAGTGAAGACTTTTTTGGTTTGTATTTATCTTTGATCTCTGAACTTTCTTTACCTATTCCTTTATCTACAAGTTATTATTTCTTTAAAGTTTTTCTATGCCTTTGGGCTTCTCTTCACCCTCTGGAACACCCAAAATTAGAATGTTTGGTGCTTTATTGTCTTCCATATGTCATCTAGGCTTTGTTCATTCTGCTTATTATTTTTTCCTTTCTTTTCTAATGGTTATTTAAAAAAATCTGTTTTCAAGTTCTGAAATTCTTTCCTCACTTGATATGGTCTACTCTTAAAGAAGTTCTTAAATGAACTTTTTATTTCATTAACTGAATTATTTAGTTTTTAGGATTCTGTTTTTTAATGACATGTATCTCATTGATGAATTTCTCATTAACATGCTGAATTGTTTTCCTGATTTCTTCCTATCATTTATCTGTGTTTTCCTGTATTTCACTGAGCTTCTTTAATATAATTATTTTGTACTCTTTTTCTAGAATTTCATCAATTTCTTTTTGATTGGAACCCGTTGCTGGGGAAATATTGTGTTCCTTTGGAGATGTCATATTTCTTTGTCTTTTCATGCTTCCTGAATTCTTACATTGATATCTGCACATCTGGTGTAGTAACTACTTTTCTTCAATTTTTTGGATTGACTTTCATAGGGGAAGACTATTTTTTTCCTGAAACTGTATCAGTGGTGTTGCTTGGGTAGGACACCTTAGCTTTGATGCTGGGTACATACACTACTATAGACTCCATATGATGTCCTTGACTGTAAACAGCATCGGTGGTGCCAAGATTTTGTTAGTGTCTTAGTCTGTAGTTGTCAGTCGAGGCTGTGCTGGAGATGGGGGTACCAGGTAGGCCAGTCTGGCCTCAGTTGTGGCAGCGGCAGGTCAAACATGCCTATCCTTGGGCTTCCAGGCAGTATATATGGGCACTGATGTTAACAGGTCTCAGAGGGCCAATTCTTGGGCCTCCAGGAGACTTTTTCAGTTGTTGGTAGTGGCAGTGTTGGACTGGGATTATGAGTGGGTCCTCAGCCCTGGACAATGTGTGTGAAATAGGCGATGATTGTAAGTGTGTTGGGACAACCACTAGGTAGCCTGTGCATCTGTTAGCAGTGTCTGCAATGGGCTGAGTGGGCCAGTCTCCAGGTACCTGGTGTGGCATGTATAGGTGAGTGCTGCTGTGATTTAGTGGGAGACTGGATTTGGCTCATCATCTTCCGGCCCCTGGGAGGCACCAGGTGCCAGTGGTGATGAAAAGTGTGTGTGATTCCCATGCTGCCCAAGTGGCGTGCTTGGACAGTGGATGGGAAGTAGTGCCAGGCCAGGTAGGCCTGTCCTCAGTCCTGCTGATGATGTGCATGGGTGCAGGTTGTGGTGGACAGGGCGGGGTGATTCACAGGCCTCTCAGTGGATTTCTCGAGTAGCAGGATCAATGGTAGTGGTTAGTGGTAAAAGCCCATCCTCAAGGTGTGTGCAAGTGCACTGTGATCCTGCTGCTGGGGGAGTGTGAGAGTGCTCCCAGTGGCAGCAGCTGCAAACAGGCAGCTTTCAGGCTCTGTGGAACACATGCTTTGGTCCCTGGTGGTAGTGGTTATGGCAGCGGCAGCTATGGCAGCATCAGTGGTAGCAGTTGAGAGCAGTAGCAGTGGTGAGAACCAGTCCTCAGGGTGTGTGCAAGTATGTGATGGCCCTGCTGCAGGTGGGGGAGCAGCATGGTCACTGCTAGTGATGTGTGCTTTGACTTCTGGTGGCAGCAGCAGCAGTAGGTAGGGTAAGCCTGTCCACAAGGTACATGCAAGTGTGCAGCGGCCTTGCTGCTCAGAGGTTTTGGTATAGCTGCCGGTGGGCCCCAGGCAGGCAGGTTTCAGGCTCTGTGGAGCATGTGCTTTGGCTCCCTTTGTTTCGGGAGCAGAGTCCCCTGTAAGCTGCACTGCCTGTTCTCCAGGGTGCAGGACACTGTGTATACTATAGTGCTGGGGACCCAGGCACTTCACTGCAACCAATCAGTGCCACGTCCCTGCAGTCCTCTGAGTAGATGTAGGGAGCTGTCAAAGGAGCTTTAAGGATGTGGAGATGCAGGGGCTGTTGTGACCCAGGGCAGGTTGCGGTCTGGCAGGGGATGGGCTCTCAAAATGGCTCAGTGTTGCAGTTACTTAGGACTTGGGGTGTGTAAGATTCAGTGCGAGCTCCCTTTCTGGGTCAATGCTGGGTCATGCACAGCCCATGAAGTTTCCTCTACTAGTCTCAGGATCAAAGGCCTTTCCTGTGGCTAGGATTGCTCGATTTCCATGGTGGAAATGTGGACTATTGGGGATCTCTCACTTACTCTTTCACCACACTTGGGTAGCCTCTCCAGGTTTCCAACTCATCCTAGTTGAGCAGGTTGCTTCTATCCTCTTCTTATGTCCTGGGTATTTCCTGTCATTTCTCTGTTGGAGTCTAGTGTTGGCTTTTAGGTGCCCATCTGTAGTGTGATTATCTGCTTGCTACTTTGGTTCTTCTTTGTGGAGCAAGTGAGTGCCTGATACTTCCAGTCAGCCATCTTGAAGCCCCTCTGGTTACTTATTGTCTTTAAGTTTCAATTTCTTCAACTAGAAATTAAGGCTAATGCTGCCACAGTAAACAGCACCATGGTTATGTAATAGCATGATGTGTAGAAGGCACTTTGCACAAGTTCTAAGCTCTCGATGGATTGTTACAATTACTATGATTCTAGGAATTTCATAAGAGATAACTTTTGGGTGTAAGCATTTTCTCCTGGGAGCACAAGAGAGTCAAGTGGCAATTTTTGGCAATGGAGGATTGGAAAAAAGCTGTACTTCACTACTCACTACTGAGGCATTTATAAACCTGCCCCTTCACTTCTCCTAGCCTTCCTATTTTCTCTGACAGAAGGGTCCAGAATTAGGATAAGCCAAATTGGAAAATCCAGCAATAGGAACAAAAGTTGGTTGAAGCTGTTCCTGGACCCAGAGAGGAGAGAAACTACTCAAGGAGCTCTTGATCCTTTGCTTGGGGAGAAACATTCCCAGGAAATTACAAGATAGTTCCTGATTTATATTTAGGTTAGGGATATAATCCCTAGTGATTTCTTGAAATGCTTTCTCTGCAGATACTCCCCTCAGTTCATAATCACCTTTCTGGAAACTTGGTCATATGCAGCATAAACATAATCCTTTAACACTTTCAAGGGCTTCACAAATATTAACTAATTAATCCATTTCATAAAAGAAAAATTTTCTTTTGACTCAGTCATGGCAGCCTAACTCTCCAGGCTCAATAACAGTTACAGAACCAAGGGATACACTTCATTAACACACTTTTAAAAAAAAACTTGAATTCCAAATGCAGGAAGAAATGGCTGCCAAACTCAGCTCATTTCAGCTGACCACCAGTTGAGGGCTTCCAGCCTTTGCTCTTCTAATGCTATTTGTAGAGCTATTCATCTGCTAATCCTTTGAGAGATGGTATTGTGGTGGGAAGCAGAGCATCTTGGACTTGGATTCCCTAGATCAGTACATTTTAAAAAGAAAAATTAGTGTCCTAAGTGAACTATATATAAAAAAACCCTATTATCTTTTGTCACCATCATTTCATAAAAAGGAAGGAAAAAGGAACAAAATAAGGAAGATAGTTGGGTAAAATGGAGTATATTTAGCTTCGTGGAAACTTCATTGTATTTTTCAATTTGCCTCCAACAGATGCAAACCTCTTCATGGACTAGGCCTGAGGTGTGGGTTAGGAGTAGATTGTCAGGGGAGGCCCACACCCTAGTGGTCCATTTAGCACTGGAAGGGCAGAGCCCAGGACTGTTTTATTAAGCACAAGGTATACTTGTGCTCAATGCAATGCTTAACATATATTAGGGACTCGATAAGTATTTGTTTAATAAAGTAGTGAATATGATTATCTGGATGTGACCTTAGCCAAACCCTGCATTGCTAAGGCTTGATCTGTATAATTAATTCTGTGCAATCCGGTCAATATAATTGGAAAGTCACATTAGATGCCTTCCAAGTTTTCTTCCATTTAAATGAACAAATAAGCTAGAATTGGAAAGGAATTGTAGAGTACTTTTGGTTACTTTTCTTTTTTTAAGGATAATTCAACTTTTTAGGCCATGATGATTTTTTTAGAGGTTAGTTGCAATTTCTGTCTCCTGAATGAAGGTGCTAATTCTTTTTTATGTAAACCCTCTTTGTTGGGGGCCCCCACTAAAGGAAGGGAAACTTGATGACTGAGTTATTATTTTAAAAACTAAAATAAGTGCTGGAAAATGAAGGAAGTATGCCATAATTTATTTAGAGACCTAAAAGTCAATATTAAACAACTGTTATGTTTTTTTCTTTTCCTAGAGAGCATTTTAAAGAAAGATCCTTTTAATACCCATTTTGTTATTATTATTATTTAAAAGTGTCCTATGGTCACTATGTGTATTTAGATTAAAGATCTGATAAATCTTTGATGAATAATACAACAGTCACGCTATCTTATACATATTTCAAAACCAGTTAAATCCCAGCAGCTGGCGTCAGGCAGAGGGTTGAACAACAGTATGTGTCTCTTTCCACGTTCCTTCTCAATCCACTTTCTTTAGGGAAAACTGCTTTTTGTCATGATCAGCCAGAGGTGAGGAATAAAGGAAAAGTGGATTTTCATTAAGAATAGTGGGTTTTATATGAAATTTCTTCATCTGTCTGAACATCTGATAGGAGCAGGGCTTTGAAAATGATCTCATATCAGATTGTATATGCATTTAGATTTTGAATGATGCTGAGTTATGCCAACATCTTCCCGAGTTATGGCAAATGTTTAATTGAAAAAGAATTCTTCAGACAACATTAATATAGATTGTCTGCTTCCTAAAACAATGACCATGGTCTGCATCCTGTGTGTTCTTTGGGAATATGGAGAATTCATTTTTCAATTAGGAAATTTCATACGCATTAGAGGACTTTTTTCATTAAAATTTTATGGCATTGTTTCTAGTTCAAACATAGCTAGAACATAATGACACTATTATTTGGCATTAGATATCAGCCTATTGTTTCAAGTGGAAGTGGCTTTTATTGAGACACTGACAAATTGAGAGTATTTTTAAAAATGTGATCTGTTCCTTTTGGTGCTATTTATTTAGAATGGAGTGGGGTTTCTTGTGTGTTGAGAATGCTCAGCCTATCCTGTGTCACCCTATGCCTAAGAGAAGTCTAGCTCTGCCTTTGGTGGCTCCCACTTGGTTTGGTGCTAAACTGTTTTTAGACACGTTTTCCCTGAGCTGGGATGAGAACTCAGTTTCTATTGATGTCATTATAGACCCTGATCTGTAAGGGTATTTGTGAGGGAGGGAGTAAGAAAATCACCACAGGGCTTCCCTTTTCTTTGCTCTTCTCACCTCTCCACCCACGCTCTCCCTTCTATCTTCAGGGGTTGGTGAGGTGGTTTGTGAGAGAGAGTGTGAAGACTGGGGTGCTCATTGTTGCTGGTGGGGGTGTTGTGAGGAGGAGCTGAGGAGGAGCAGGAGCTCTTTGTTTCCATTTCCAAAGTTGGCTCCACTATTGCTAGCTATGTGACCATAGGCAGATTACTTGCCTGCAGTCTCAGTTTTATCATCTATAAATTGGAGATAAACATAGGTACTCCAACTGGAAAGCCACATCAAATAAAAAAAAAAAAGGTGCTTCATAGGACGAAGATTAGGGCATCCTAGTCAGAACCAGAATCACCTGTGTTTTCACTGCCCTAATACTTTATTTTCCTACATGTTGAAGCTAACCTTCAAGTGAAGATTAACATGAAAAATGTAATTCGCTAGCTCTTAGAAGTCCTGCCCGAGCGGACCTGTGGGCTGCATCCTAGAATTAAAATAGCTCAGCAGAAGGATGGAGTTTTAAAAATGTCCACATCTAACTTCACTTATAGTCTGATCAAGCAATCTGGGGCTTGGAGAAATTCATTCTTTACTAAAGATTCTTACATTCAATAGCCCTGTAAAGCAGAAGAGAAGTTGTGCTTTATTTTTTCCTTGCTGCTGTGAAGCAGAACACACCCTTGGGTAGGAATAGACCAAAGACAATGAAAGCAGAAAAATACTGTTCTTATCATTGTATAGGCACAATTAGGTTTCTGGTTTCCCTCCTCTGCCACCTCCCTGCCTGGTCCTCCACCACTGGGCTTTCTGTTTTTGGTAGGTTGCAACCTCCCCACCCTCCTCCTCTTGTGTTTCTGCTGAGCCACTGAGAAAGTCCTGAAAGAACTGAAGCAGGGAGGTAAGTGAAATAACTTTTTATTCTTAAAAACAGCTCTGGGTGCATTATTAAGGGTGTTGTGAAGTAATTAATTAAAAGTCCTTTGAAATTCCTCTTGGTATTTTGTTAAAAAAGGAGTAAAAAGCAACATTTTCTTCATTTATGACAATTTAGGTATAGTATTTGTGACTGGGTGCCATTTGTGACTGTAATTCCAGTGCTTTGGGAGGCTGAGGTGGGAGGATTGCTTGAGGTCAGGGGTTCAAGACCAGCCTGGGAAACATAGCCCATCTCTATTAAAAAAAAAAAAGGCCAGGCACAGTGACATGCACCTATAGTTTTTGCTACTCAGAAGGCTGAGATAGAAGAAGGATTGCTTTAGTCTAAGAGGTTGGGGTTGTAGCTAGGTAGGATCTTGCCACAGTACTCCAGCCTGGGTGACAGAGCCAGACCCCATCTGAAAAAAAAAGATACACTATTTGTATTTATTTTTGAGTTCACATTAGTCATTTCTACACAGAGCAAACTATCATGATGTATTAACCTCCTCCTCCCTAAACCTGGGCTTACTATTTGGTAGCAGCGGCTGGAAATAGAGCCCTGGGCCTCTCCGGATTGTTCAGACAGATTTGGTGTTTTGAGCCACAAGAAATTTAATAGGCTGAAAGGTTTAAGTGAGAGCAAATAACTATTAGTCTTGATAGTGTTCTGGGTATTATCTTCTGGGATAAACTTATTTAGATAACAGTATATTTTTGCACGTAATAAGCAACAATAGTAACTACTGATTTCAATGACATAATAATAGCACTCAACTGGGGTTGAGTGCTGTAAAATTCATTGCTAATAACTCATTATATGAATTCATTTAATTCTTCCAGTAACTCTACTTTTATCCCCATTGCACACTTAGAGCTAAGTTAGAGTCGTGATCTCACAGGTAATCAGGGACACAGATATGAGCCCTGGCAGTGGGGTGCCACGCCTACATTTTTAAACTACTACTTAGGTTTCCAGCTATTTGAAATGAGTTGAAACTTTAATTAATTTTCTCTAAAGTTGTTAGAATAACTTTTAGACCTGCAGCTAAATTTTACTACATACCCCCCAGTATTTTTCCAATGTTCAACCTCCTTCGGATTCTGAAATGTTATTGTTATGTGTGGAGAATGGATTAATACTGATTCGGTCATCCCATTAGCTCTTCAACTTTCAAAAAGCATTCATCTTGGTCTATAATGGAAAGTACATTTTTGCATTATGATCCAGTGTACACACACATATATATGTAATGAAAACATGGCACCACTTTACCCTTCTAAGTGGGACATTTTCTGAATCTGTTCTGTTCTAGTCTCTCCTATTCCTTTTCTAGTTTGCTTAAAAACAGGTCTCTTGAGATCAACTAAATTTCCTTTCTCACTAACGGGTTGGAGCCCACATTTTTGAAGAATAGTCCTTTAGCTAGATAACTTTTGTCACTCTTTATAAATTCTCTGCACAGCATTATACATTGAAGCATTCCACAGAGGATTTTTCAAATTGTGTGGAATAACCAAGGTGAAATCGGTGCTAGAGGACTCTGAAGAAGGTGGCATTCTCTCTGTGAAAGAGGTCAAGACTGTAAATCTGCTTGATTTGGGACACTGAGAACTTCAGCCTTTGAATTGAGGTCCCATCAGAATAATACTTAGCATAGCATGAAGTCCAACTATCCTTGAAAGCCTGACCTGCTTGGGGCAAGTGTTCTTTAAGAGTTTTCAAGGATAAAAGTAATCTTGGATTTTTAATAGTTCCTCAAGCAGAAACTCACCTCTCACCCTTCAGTGACACATTGAGGAGAGCTCAAGTGGCTCATAAATCTTGCTTGGGGGTGGTGGATTCAATTGCCGATTCAAATGCTGCAGTTGATAAGAAAGGAATTGGCAGTCGTGTGAAACTGCCAGGAGAGGAGGGTGGTGGGATTGGCACTTGAGGGAAACTGCCAGGGGAAGGAGGGGCACACCTCATCAACAAGGGTACCTGCATAATGAACATTTGTATGCCTAACCCTGATTTGTACCCCACATCTTTAAAACAAAAACAAAACAAAACAACAAAAAAGAAATGCTGCAGTTGTTGACCTGCCAGTTGTCATAGTGTCATAGGCCAGCTGTCATTATTAAATATGATTAAAGAGAGGCAAAAAGGGAAAGTTAGGGAAAAAATGCAACAGTTGGACCTAGTCTGTCTATTTTGACAATTGTAGGTACCTGCTGTTTTATTTTATTTCTTATTCCCTTGTTTGGGTGTAGTTAGTGGCAACTATAGCCTTGGTATTTGCTCACTGCCTTATGTGAATAGTCTCATTTGGTCCTTCTGAAAACCTATCGAGGCAAGTAGTTATTTCCCCCATTTTGCCAATGTGAACAGAGCTAGTCAAAGCAAAGTTTGCACTATGCTTTCTGAAATTTGACCACCATGCTTCAATCTGATGATTTGGTGTCTCTTCACTGATGACTGGTGGGGGTTGGGGGGAGGAGGGAGTTTCAGAGGGAGGAGGTATAGATCAGTGTGGGAGGTGTCTGTAGTGATAGGCACTCAGTCCTTTCTGTATATACATATCATCTTCTCTATATGTGGTGTTGTGGTGTCTCCTGTTCTGCTAATGAAACTCCCAGTCTCTGGTTCTTCCGGATTCTCAGTGCCTTTGGAACAGATGAACATTTCTGGATGCTGATATGCAAAATGCTTGGAACATAGTAGTAGTTTTTTTTTTAGTTGGGGTCTTACTCTGTTGTCCAGGCTGGAGTGCTGTGGCACTATCATGGCTCACTGCAGACTCAACCTTCTGGGCTCAGGTGATCCTTCTGCCTCCACCTCCCAAATAGCTGGGACTACAGTGTATGCCACCACATCTGACTAATTTTTTGATTTGTTTTTGTAGAGACAAGGTCTTGCTATATTGCCCAGGCTGGTCTCAAACTCCTGGGCTCAAGTGAGTAATCCTCTCACTGTGGCCTCCCAAACTGCTGGAATTACAGATGTGAGCCACTGTGTCTGGCCTATTAGTAGTATTTTTTTTTTTTTGAGTTGGAGTCTCACTCTGCCACCCAGCCTGGAGTGCAGTGGCATGCTCATGACCACCATAGCCTCGACCTGCTGGGCTCAGGTGATCCTTCTGCCTCAGCCTTCCAAGTAGCTGGAACTACAAGCATGCACTACCATGCCTGGCTAATTTTTTGATTTATTGTAGACACGAGTCTCGAACCTCTGGGCTCAGGCAATCCTCTCTCCTTGGCCTCCCAAAGTGCTGGCATTACAGGCTTCAGTCACCATGTCCAGCCTTAGTAGTATTTTTGATAGACTGCCCAGGCAGCCGAGGAGGAACCTGGAGAGCAGATGTGGCATTCACAGTGGCCAGGCTTTTGAGGAGCGTGTCTGGAGGTGGTGATAAAAAATAATCTGGATGATCTGGCAAAGCAAAGGGATAGAGTGGTGGGTGACAGATGATGGAACTACCTTGGAAACCATGAAGACAGCGAGTGGCATCTGGGAGGGCTGAGCAGCCAAGAGCAGAGTAGTCCAGCTCAGGGCTGAGATTCTGGGACTGGAATTCAGTTCTCAGGAGGTCTTGTGAAGGCAGGGAAGCGCCAGTGATAGAGGAACTAAACATTTTTCTAGCATCAATCTTAGCCCGGTGATCTTTAAATTCTCTTCAAAAGTGACAGAATTGGCCAAGAATTTGCCTAAGTATAGAGACCAGGACTAGGGGGTTCTAGGTGTGGAAATGGGAATTTCAGGAAGAGCAGACTGGGTTGTCATTATGTTAGGAATGGAGTCACAAATGGTTTTGTCCAAGAAGCACTTTTGTTGGGCAAAATGTACCAGGAGGCAAGGTTAAATGTTAAAAGCAAAAATGTTACAAGAGAAAAAAACCCAAACCCAATAGTTTCTGTTGATTTTTTTTTTTTTTTTAAAGCAATAACAATGTCATGGCAGGGACTGGAGAAGGTTTTCCTTAAATGACAGCTCCCAAATCACTTGAAAGTAAGATAGCAACAATAACTATGATTAATAATCATTAACTCCTTTAAACATATTCAATGAATGCAGAAGATTCAATTATTTTAAAGAGATTTAAAATTATCTCAACTTATTTGTCTGTTTTGTGTTTTATTTTGTAGCCTAGGGCAAATGCCTATGTAAACCTCAGTTGTAGCTCTTTAGAAAGGAAGTAGATCATTGTAAATTGATTAATGCTCAAGCTCTTTGCTCACCACTAGAATTATATCACCAAGTGCTCTCTCCTCCCGGCTGGAGGGGGTTGCTCCCTTAGCTTGTTATTCAGAATCCTTGCAGGAAAGATCCTGGATCAAAGTTTTCTATTGTGGAGAAAATTATATTTATAGTACTATTTACTTCTTTATTTTATTTTACTTTTTCCCAAGAAGATGGCCACACAGAGAGAATCATACTTTTAATTTGTAGAGGAACATTGCCATCTGGATGAAAGATTACATTCTGAAGGCTCAATAAGCGAGTTTTATTTCCAACTTTGCTTGTGACTCACTCTCTCCAAGATGCCTTTTCTACATCTGTAAAATGGAACAATTAATCTCCACCTGTGTCACAGTGGTTTTATAAAAATGTGTTGCAAAATGCCTGCAGTATACTTTGAGCTTCTTTTGGAAAAAGAAAATATCACATCATTGTGTGGGATTGATAAAGTTTAGTATATGAGTGTGCATTTTTATAGCTCTAGAATATGATAAATGCAAATGAAGTGGACAAACTTGGATTATATATATATTGACATCGATTCTCTGTATAATTGTCTGCCCCAAATTTTTAAGAAATCAAAACAAAAATACAAATAAATATTTATATCAGCATTTAAACATTCTTAAATCTTCATGGCACTAACTAAAACCCTGGGCCACATTTTCCAAACGTATTAAAAATGTCCTTTTTGTGGTTTAGTATGATACATTTCATGAGAACTTAAAGGTTGTAAATGGAGAATATGTTGGTACTCAAATAAGTTTAAGAAATGTTAGGTTGAACAAACAAATTCAAACAATTTTCTTTCTGTGCATTGTTCTCCAAAAGAGGGAAATGGTTTGTAGCATTTCCCAACTTCTTTGGCCAGAGAATACAGTTTAGAAAAAGTTGCTACGGGCCAGTGACAAATTTAATTAAGTTTATGTTTAAATGACTGCTCAGTTTTTGGTTACTTAAGTGTCCTTGGTAATTAGTAATACTGAGATTAAATTTTTGCCTGCTTTTCTGTACTTGCTAAAATAAGATAATTTAAAAGTAATGTTTTAATATTTGTGAGATTTTTAACAGCCTGTGCATTAAATACATATATAAGAATACTTGACTATATGCGACATGATTCTATTCTTATGTACACGAATATTCTATTTATATACATATGCATATATGACAAGAGAATGATCTTTCTATTGAGCTGTTTCCTGGGCCTTCTTTCCATACATGTTTGAATTCATTATTCCTTTTCAATCAGGTTATAAAATGTATAGAAATGGGAAATAGATAATTTTAGAGGAAGAAGTAATACATATTATTAATGGTTGTCTCATAAGTTATGCAAGTTATGTGGGTTTCTTAGTTGTGAAGTGTTTAAAAAAATAACTTTTGCTACTTGAAATTAAAAGCTGTGATATTCAAGGTTGTTTCACAAAGCAATAATAGATGTGTCAAGAAATGTTAAGGCCCTAAAATATTCTCTCTTTAGGTTTTGTCTATATTTGGCAAGGGTTATGAAAATTCTGGTGGAGAAAATTGTTTTTGACTTGGCTCCTTGGCGACTTTGGAGAAGTAGCTATGGAATTTAACAGCGACCCCTGGAGGCTAGCGTTTGAACTGTCACTGGCATAATTTTGTTACGGTTTTTAACTTTTCAGTTAAAGAAAGCAAGCATTCTTTGGCTCTGTCCCGGAGACATTGGGTGCAGCTACTCTGTGGTACAGCCTCCCATGATCTGCTGCTTGAGGGTCCTGTCATCTTTTCCTTCCATTGCATCTTCTCAGTGCACAAGGGACATCACCAGAATGGTTCCATTTCATGATTGTGTTGTTCCAGTCTCGTGGGTTGTTTTGAATAGGATGAGAAAGCTTTTCCTCTCAAATGAACATTATTTCTCTAATGAGAATGTGATCAGCATTTATCAACATTTAAAACCTCTCCTGGGGAAGGAACTGGGAAGAAAATACTTTTTTTTCCTCTGGAGTTTTGTGACTTATCTGCCAGGAAGATACAATGATGTGAAGTGTGGAGGCCACTCAGACATTTTATGCCAAAAGACATTTCTGAGGGCCTTAGTCTGCAAAAACATTTTCTACCTGCCAGTTTTGTGCTGCTTCTGTCTTTTCATCTCAAGGTATGAGATGAGAAATTGTTTGCGTAAGAGCCACTGCTGTTCACCCCATATAGTGCCCTTATGAAAATGTATTGTTATTTTTGGACACATTTCGGGCTGTTCATCCAGAGGAGATAAAGGTTAAATGATTTTTCGCCAAACATAATATGTATCTATTAAAACCAAGCAGCATATATCCCAAGAAGATATATGGAAAAAGCAATCAAGACTGTAAACTTGAATGATTTTTATTATTGGCTTGATATTTGAACCTTTAAGATGATTGCTTTCAGGGTATCAGATACAAGATGCAAAAAATCCTTGCCTGGCTCTGTCACTTTCACTCTGGCAACCTTGAGCAAACTGTATGCTCTGTTATTTGTAAAATGGGGATAAAAGTATCTGTCTGGCCTACATTTCAGAATTTCTGTATTGTTAAAAAAAATCAATGAGTCAAATCACGTGTACTCAGTATATGTTTAAGCACCAAAGCACTGAGAAATGTATAGTTATTTTTCCAATGCTTTGTATAGTGTGGAAACTGACTTGGTTTCTGGTGTCTTTGGCAACAGCAATAAGTAGAACAGTGAAAAAGAGGATTATTATGCTGTTGGAGATTAGCACACTAATGATTTGTAGCTGTGGCCCCTAGTGAATTGTCTTTGCTAATGAAGGGGACAATTTTAAAGACCTTTCAGATCACAATACTAGACAGTAACACCTTGTTTGAGATTTACAGATAAACAGAGTTAAAATTCACAACTGAGTAGCTATTGCTGGCAGAGTACTGTACAGGAATTTTTTTTTTTTTTTAGTTGGAGTTTCACTCTGTCACCCAGGCTGGAGTGCAGTGGCATGCTCACAAGCTCACCATACCTCCAGCTCTCGCACTCAGGGATCCTTCTGTCTCAATGAAAATAGCTGGGACTAGTGCATGATACAATGTCTAGCTCATTTTTCTGATTTTCTGTAGAGATGAGGTCTTGCTATGTTGCACAGGCTGGTCTCAAACTCCTAGTCTCAAGTGCTCCTCAGCCTCCCAAAGTGTTGGGATTACCATGCCCGACCAGGAATTTATTTGAAAATGAGTTTGGCCTGGTCCTGGAGTGAGGCTGTTGGCCTTGGGAGTGTCAGAGAGGCCTGGGGACCAGCATGCTGATAGTAGGTTGAGAAGTATTCCCTGTGAGAAGCATCCTGATAAAACCAGTCTCTCCTTTTGTCTCCCAAATAAAGGTTGCAAGTGATTAAAAAAAAAAACAAACAAACTGACTTTATTTAAACTATTGTCTTTTCCAGAGTACAAAGCATTGTCAGACTTCTAGAATAAAGAAAGGAAAGGAGATTTAAACAAATAGCACCAACCAACCAGATTTCATTGTCTATACTGATTATCTAGTGATTCAGCTTAAGTAAGACATAGTTCTTAGCTGTTGGCTAAGCAGAGATTTAATTCAATTTGGTAAGAATAGGTAGTTATAGTAGCTGATTTCTTCTTTGTCTAGCAACTACTCCAGAATTGCTCACATTTTACAAAAGAATTTTGTGCTACTGGAAGTGTGAGGAGCTTGGCACAGCCCTTGCTACACATCACACATTCAGGGTATGCTCATTAGCAATGTTATTCTAAGTATTCATTGCCATCATCTGTGCATGTGACCCTCAGTGGAAAGGCAGGGATAGCCAGCTTTAAGGACATCTAGATCCAGTATATTAAACACCATCTCTCTTGTTTCTGCTTGGCAGCCTCATTCTCTCCTAGTTGCTTCTCCCCTCAGTTTGGGACATGGCAGCAGGCAGTTCCTTCCTCTCCCCTTTGTGGCTTGTGACCAGACCAGAAAGACACACTTCCCTGCCTACTCAAAAACCAAACCAAACCAAAACAAAACACAAACAAAAAAACCAAAGCAACAACAACAAAAAACTTAGACAAGGGAGGGCCCTGATTGGTCTAGTACTATTCATGTAGTACTACATTTCGGATCAATGACCAATTAGTTTTCATTAAATGAGGTTATTGATATATAAAATTTTATAAACTGTAAAGATCTATGGAAAAATTTGGTGCTATAATTACAAACAGTTTTTACAAATCAATTTCTTCATCTTTTCTGTATCTGGCTCATGGTTACTTGTTCTTCAAACTTTGGTATAGATGTGACCTTTCCAAGAGACCTCCCCTTGACCCCCTCAGGATGGGCTGTATGTCCCTCCTTTGTGCTCCATAATACTCAGTGCTTTCCCATATTCCTGCACTTACTGGGCTAGATTCACCCTGGACTCTGAGCTCTTTGAGCAGAGAAGCCACATCTTATGTATCTGTCTTCTAGCACATGATGGGTTCTTAGTAAATATTTTTTGATGAAATTATTTTATAGCCAAAAAAGCATTGAACTAAATGGATACTGAACCTAAAGATGTTTCTTAGAAGTTATTATTTAAAATCCTTGAACACAGTCTGCTGCCCTGAGATTTTTCTGTCAGTCTTATGACTATCAACTAGTTATACTGAGGGAAAATGATCTGAAGATAATAGCAAAAGTTAACTTTTGTTGAATATTTACTGTCTATCAGATTCTATAAGTGCTTTACATGTATTAACTCACAAAATCTTCACAAGAGTTGGTTGTTACTATTATCCCCATTTTACAGAAAGGAAATGAGACACACAGAAATTAAGTAACATGCCTAGGGTCATGCAGCTAAGAAACAAATAGTGGAAATGGGTTTCAAATGTAGTTAGTCTGCCTCGAAAGCCTATACTCTGAATTATAGCTTACTAGTGTGTAGTGTTTCCTTAAACGAGTTTAATCATGTAATGTAATCACACACGCATGCCTTTTCATTGGTATGGAGGGAACAAACTCTAACTCTTGCTGATTTTAGTCACTCTCACACTCCAGCAGCACCAATCCTAATTTCAAAAAACTACTGAGCCAGCCCATTAAGTGTAGGATACAGTGCTAGATATAGGAACACAAAGAGGCTTATGACATAGGCTTTGCCTTCAAATAGCTTAAAATTCAGGTAGAAATATGGCCCATACACTTAGGAAGATAAATATTCCTGATAGTCTGTGCTAAGTACCAAATGAACAATGTAGACAATGAATGCTTTGAAGTAGTTATAGTATTTTAAAAAGTATTACAAAAATCTGGATTTGAAACCCATGATGTGAGTCACCCCAGTAGACTGTCAAGTCCTCAAGGACCCTGACAATATCTTAGCCATCTTGGGATAAACAGGGTGCTTGCTGCAGAGCAGACCCTCATCTGTGGTGTGAAGTGAATGGAATCTTTAGCTCTGTTACTTACTAACAACATGGACACTGGCCAGCCAGTGACCCTATCTATGCAGCAGTAGACTCACCTTTCTGTGTTTGCTGCGTTCATCATGAAAAGTAGCAAGATAATCTCATGAAAGTTGTCAGTAGAGTTCTTGGCATCCAACTTTTGGTTCCTCACTGAGAGTTCAACATGAATCTCGGAGTTCAGGAAAGGGAAATAGCTTCAGGCTGATTCCAACAGCTTTGTGAAGCAATCCTGTGGCATTTAGAGAGGAAAACACTATTTAGGGCTTTTCTACAGAAGTTGCAATATGGTTTAATAGAGTGTGATGTCTCTGGTGACAACCTTCTCCATGGGGAGGCTTTTGGTTACATTTGCTGACTCAGCTGGTCGTCGGAAGGCTCCGAGATGTAAACTGCTGCGATGAACCAAGACTTAAACTCAAAACAAGCCACTGTAAGTCAGCTGCCAGTTCTTCACACTTCTCCAGACTGAGCAAAGCATTTCACAGAAAAGTTGGCCCACAAAAATTTTCTGATGAATCCCAACTGGTTTGTAATTTGTATATGTGCCTGAAACCAAGAAAATTTCATGTTCTCTTACATTCTGTTCTTGCAGGCTCCTGCAGATCTGTTTTTCTCTTTTCTCACACTGTTGAAACTATGACACCCACCTGTTTTTACTGCCTGAGATCCTCTTTTCATAGGCGTCCATGGGAATCTGGAGTCATGATTAGTGACAGAAAACAGACTTACCATGTCTTTTACTTTCCTGTCACTTGGTGGATGGTGGCAGGAAGGAGGAATGCTTTCTCCTTGTAGGCTGGAGTCCAATGGATGATCATTATAGACCATGGACCCAACATCCCAACTTGTTCTGAGGTCAAGTTCACTAAGTCCAGAGAAATTTCTTCTGGTATATCCTGAAGATGAAGTGACTCAAAGGACGTTAATCAGCATGTTTCTCTTGAAACTCACAACCTAATTTCTGTCATTTCTATTCTGTACTTTGCAGACTTGTTATCTTTTTTGCCTCCTCTGTTATTTGGGTTGCAAGTGGGAGATAAGGTTGGAGAGGAATCAGAATCAGTTTTGAATCTTGGCAAACAGAGCTGCTCTTGCTAACCAGTGTGTAAGCATTTCAAGTTTTGTCTTCTGGGAAGCACCATTGCATAATGGCTAAATACTAGGGCCACCAAGTCCAAGAAGAGTGGATTTGAATCCCACCTCAACTTGTTAGCAGTACCTTTGTGCCCTAGTTTTTTAATACACAAGTTGGGGATAGCAAACTGGTAAAACTTTCATAGAATTTTATGAGACAGGCATTTAAAGAAGCCAGGAAAGTATCTGGCACATAGGAAGCATTGCTATTATTACCTGGTGATAGCAATGAGGCAGTAAAACTTCGAATTTGGAAAATGGATCATAGTGTTCTAATATCTTCTTTAGGAGGGTCTGAGAAGATGGATAAATATGTCGGAGAAGAATCCAAACTGGTGGCTGCTGGAAAGTCACCACTGGGTCTTTTTGCTCCAGCCATTATTCCCTTTGACCTCAGTTGGTCTCTGTCTCTGGCCTGGATCACCCTCTTTTACCTCCACTCTTCCTGAAGGACATACCTGAAGTCTCACCAATACCATCAGAAAGCAATCAGGTATAGAAAAGTACTGACAACCTCCAGAACACTGCAAAGGCAGCTTCCTCATTCCCCTTGATATCCTGAAATATTAAGAAGGGATAGGAGACATTTCAATGACATTTAAAAAGTCATTTTGAGCCTGTAGATTGCAATCTACTGGAGGGTGGAGACTGGGCCTTGAGGCCCTAGGCTGTCCCATTTGTGGAGAGGTTGGCATATTGTATGGGTATGCAGCATGATGATGGATTAAACTGGAGCCCTACCTATGTCCACACACTCTTCTGTTGTCTGGACTGGATCTAAGCATGCATGAGTTCAATGACCTGACCTTATCTGCCTTTGATGAGTAGGCAGAAAGCTTCTGTTCCTCTGCTAGCATTCTAGGGTTAATATCAGTTAGAGAGGCATTGCTAAGTTGGTGGACTGTGCCACAAATCACAGTCATGGGATCTTGGTAGCTTTTAGCACTTATTAGTTGGACAAGGAATGAAAGCCAACCAAGTGAAATACTGGAACTGTAGTCATCTTCCTGAGAGGTGGAGGCTTTCTGTGTGTTTTCTTCAGAGGAGGACTGAGTCATGTATGGGAGTGTTCTAATATAACACTTGGATAATAAATGAGGCCAGACTGAAAACTCAGACTTCACAAACTGCCGTTTTTAGGTACATGATATCATAATGGACTAAGTTTCTCTGGTTTGAGTAGTAGACTTTTATCTCAGACCTTCCACATTTTTTAAAATACCTAGATGCTTCAAGACTGAAAATTGGGGAGAGTGGGAGAGGAGTTCATTGTAAAGGAAAACCAGTTTTCTTCTGTCCTTGTGCCCTGGGGAAGATGTGAAGACTAAACCCTGAGAAGTGGAGAATTCCATGTCAGTGTAAAATTGCT
The DNA here is from genome assembly GCF_000164805.1 of Carlito syrichta. NCBI lineage: Eukaryota > Metazoa > Chordata > Mammalia > Primates > Tarsiidae > Carlito > Carlito syrichta. The sequence continues at coordinate 251,577 of NW_007258972.1, read as the reverse complement.
TTGTTCTTTCCAGTCCTGAGGCTTCCCTTAAAACCAAGGTCATCCTTAAAAACCCAGAGTGCATGTCTAATCTTTTCACTGTTATATAAGATAAAATGACCACATTTCTGACTGAATCTTGAGAGGCAGGAGAATGATAAGAGAATCCATTTTGTCCCTTCTCTTGGTTGTAGTCAAAGTGATGGAAAGTCAGCTCATCGGTTTAGTCTGGACGTTTTCCTTGTTTCAGTTCAACAAATATTTGCTGAGCAGCTACTATATGTGCACTATGTTAGACTCAGGGAGGTAAAGATACATGTGATACGGTTTCCACAAGTTTGTATTCCAGAATGAGCAAGAGTGGGGGAAGACCAAGACCAGTTGTTTTCTCAAGGACACAGAATAAAATGATCACCTTCACCTGAATGTGGCAGTCAGCCATAACTTTCATTACTCCATCATTAGACCACAAAATAAAGGCTTCTCCAAAATCCTTCTGGATAAAAAAGGAACGTTGCATGCTGTCAGTATAACAAGCCCTCAAGAACATCTCAATAAGTGTACTTTTTCCTTCAGGTGATGGTTTCAGCTCTGCCATTTGCTACACGCACAACTAATTCAAGTTACTTTAATTCTGTCCAAGCTTCAGTTTCCTCATCTGTAAAATGGAAATAATAATGTTATTTGTAAAGCAATGTATAAAAATTCCCCAGCGCACTAAAAAATTTATAGTTGTTATCATTGCTATATTCTTTGAGGTACTCTTGAGTAAAAGCTATTTATTTTTTCACATTTGATTTACCTAAGTGTTGGACAGTGGGGTAGGTTTCATTTTTCCTCTCTTATGATAATTTTGGACAATAATTGCCCTTTCCTTTTAGAAAAATTTTGGTCCTTTGAGACTCAAACCATCCATATGTGCCACTCACTACCTCTTCATTGTAATTTCCTTACTCTTTGGTGAGTAAATCCCTTTGGTACTTTCTCTCTCACTAAAGACTTTAGAACTTGGCTCTCAATTCTTCTGTCCACTTCTACTTTTTTCCTTATCCTAGTTGACTTAATTATCTACAGCTAAATGTATTCAGCATTCCAACCTTTTGGTTTTTGAGTTCTTCATCTTCAAGACCTTTCTCCTCTGCTGTGATTCTGAACAGCCTCTCCCATGGTACACTCTGACAGCTGTCCTCACCAGAAGCTCCCACATCGGCAGAATCTCTGCCTTTCACACTCCACTCCTGAGAGCTGCCTACTGTCTCTTCTCATGCTCCCCTGCTCACATCCTCACCTGCATCTCCAGTTTATTGACTCTTTTGCTTTCTCCATCAGTTACCTTTGGGTGTTCCCATCCCCTTTGTTCGGCTTAGACTTCATTGTTCATCACAACTGTTCCTTTGTTGCAGATATCCTCCCTGTATCTTTGTCTTTCTGTCCTGCTCACCTGACAAAAGCTCAGCTCTGGATGAACCCAGACACCTACCTTCTCCAGGTTACTCTTAAAAATGGCTAGGTGTGGGTGGACAATATTGCACAGCCCAACAGATTCACAGTAACAAAACATAATTGATTCCTCTCCATGGTATGGTAAATTTTTTTTTAGTAAGTTCCAGCCTACTTTCCTCAAAGATTGTTTCATACCTTTTTCATTCTTCTTACAACTCCTCATTCACCCTTGATCTCAGAAGATCATATAACCCTTGTCTCATATTTATTTCTGTTTTCTAATTTTATATTTAAGGGGCACATGTGCAGGATAGTTATATGGGTATATTGCTCCCTTCCCCACTCCCCAGTCTGCTCTTGTGTTGGTATACTCCATTCAGTAGGTAGAATCACCATCTACCCTGCTGCCCAGGACACAGCCATTTGAATTTCAAATTTGTCAATCCTACTTCAAAGATACATAAGGCTGGGCGTGGTGGCTCAAGCCTGTAATCCCAACACTTTGGGAGGCTGAGGCAAGAGGATTGCCTGAGCCCGTGGGTTAGAGACCAGTCCGGGCAAATTGGCGAGAACTCATCTCTACAATAAACCAAAACTTAGCTGGGTGTGGTGGCGTGCATCTGTAGTTCTGAGATGGAAGGATCGCTGGAGCCCAGCAGGTCGATGCTGGGGTGGCCGTGAGTGTGCCACTGTACTCCGACCTGGGCAACAGAGTGAGAGTCTAACAAATAGGAAAAAAAAAAAGATACATAATACATCTATCTCTACCTCCTAGTATAGGCCACCATTGTCTCTTGTTAGGATTGCTGCAATAGCTTCATAATAGTCTCCCCACATCTAGTTTTATATTTCTCTGATTTATTCAGCACACTGTAGTCAGAATGATTTTTTAAAAAGCAAAAATATGATCCAGTTATTGTTTTCTATTGCATTTAGAAAATACAAAATAAATAACACAGCTGATAAGACTGCCTGATTTGGTTCCAGTCAACTCTTGCTAAACTCTTTGCTTATGCTATTCTACCTACTGTGGCCTTCCATTTCTGAGAACACACCCAGCTCTCTCCTGCCTCAGAAACTTCACACAGGCTGTTTCCTCTGCCTAGAACTCCCCTTTCCTTACTCTACCTGGCTAATTACTACATATACCTCAGGTCTCAGAAATTAGGGTCTGGTGGTATAAATACTCTTATAGCATTGTCTATTCTTCCATCATGGCACTTACCATGATTTGTATCTTCAGTTACAAATTTGTAACTGAAGATTATTTGTTTATCTGTCTCTCTACTGGACAGTGAGTTCTGGGGAGGGAAGGACTATGTCTGTCTTTCCACCCCTGTATCATCAGCATCTATTACAGTCTGGTGCATGGTATGGGCCCAATCATATCGGGATGCCAAAAAAAATGTATTCACATTTCAAGAGACGTTATCTATGTTTTACTTTTTGAGGTTGAATTGAATTACAGTAGCAATGTGCAGTATGACTTTCACTCAAAAGATGGCATTGCTCAAATGAACGCTGGCATCACTATGTGACATGAAGGACAATTAAAGAAAATGGCCAAAGCACGGTTGTCATTCAAGGAGTGCAAGACTGTTTTGAAGTGGTATTTGAAATTTGAGAGCATTATGAAAATACAGTGACAGTGGAGGTGTGAGTATGCAAAAGAACCTTCAACATGCCTAACAATTGCATGCATTCCTGAGAAGTTTGAGAGGCATGGTACTGGGTGTGATGTGCACAAGGGAAGACTTGGGAGGCCTCACACAGCAGCAAGTCCTGTAGTAGTTCGCCATAATCAGAAGTGTCTAGATACTGGTGGTAACCACTTTGAGCACCTCTTGTAATCATAAAGTCAAATGTGACTTGTATTCATCCTTTGTTATCAGTATATATTGAGTACTACAATTTTAATACCATTTTTTTCCTTTCTTAAAATGTGTATACGATTTTTTGGGCATCCTCTGTATATTCTGAATCCATGAATTGTTCATTAAAATACTCTGAGTCATCTGAAGGGGGTTATATAAGGATGCGTTTGCTTATTCACTCATTCATTCAGTCAACACATATCTAGGTAGTTTTGAATCGAAGGCAGTAATAAATTGTTCAACTTCCCTCAACTCTTTCCTGTTTTGATACTCTTTACCTAGTTTTATCTGGCTCCTCAGGGAATCAATCTCTCACAGTGGCCATACTTGTCAGATCTGTCTGGCTCACTGGACAGATCAGGTCCCAAGAAAGCATTCTCTTTTCTCTGCTTCCAGCACCACTCTGTTCCTGAATGCTCTCACTCTTCTGAATTCTGTCACAAATAATATGAATTCATCTGCCAAATGGGAGATAAGGTATACCTAGAGGGTCATTTATATGGTCTCTGTATGTTTTGTTAAACAAATATTTATTGGACAACAATTATGTGCTAGGCTTTCATAGACTTTTCCTCATTGAACTCTCATGACAGCCTTTTACTCGGGTTTTACTATTTCTATTTTATAGGTGAGAAAATTGAGGCTCAGGGAATTAGACTGCTTCAAATCACAGAGATAAAACTGCTTTCTTCTTGTTCTGGTATGATGTTTCCATTTTTCAAAATTATGAATTCATGTTTAAAATGAGCACAGTTAGGTATTGAGTTATGCTTGATAGTTCTTTCAGAGGACTTAAACACACATATTAGGGGATTCTATTTTACAAGTGTAAAATGCTAGTGACCCAGAGATCCAGTGAATTGTCCAGAATTTAGCTATGCCCTGTGCTTTGGAGGGAAATGATTCACTCTGCACCAAGTCAGGCAGAAATAAGGTACTGCCCTTCTAGACAGACATCTGTTCAAGTATAAATTTCCTGTTTATTGAAGCTTCTGCTCTATTGAAGTAAAGGTCTCGATACAGCTGAACAAGTCAATCATTATAAACCTTGTTAGTGTGACAGCCCCCTGTGTATTGTTTAACTGGAAATGAAACACAAATACACCAAACCCCTGCAGTATCTGCTTCACGGTGCATAAATCTACTGTGCATCATGTCACTTGAAATTTGATGGCAATCTACCAAATGGCAGAAAAGACTTCATCCTCAGAGGGTTATGCAAATGATTTTAGTCTCTGAACAATAAGGTGAGAGGACACAGCCTGTCCTTTGCTCCCCTCCCCCATATCCTTCCCAGAAAGCATTCCCTAGGGTAATTTCTTAGTGGCAACTGGTGAATTATTGAAATACAAATGACCAGTGTTCATTTCCACATGCAGATCTGGCTTCAGATGTAGTAAATAGGATTGAATCTTTCTCCCTGCTTTCTACTACCCAAGTTGTATTATTATTGCTTGCAGCAAAAACCTTCTCAGACCCTTATTAAGCTGTCTTAATTGCTTCCCTCAGCTTTCTTTCCCTTTTATTCAAACCTCAGAGGTGAGGGATAATCTGCTCTTAGTTATGCTAAGATAAAGATGCTCATCTCGCTTCATTTTTCCCTCCCCCCGCCCCCCAATTTGTCACAGTCCGTGTCTTAGAGAAACTTGCATTTTCATTTTGGGAAGGTCTAACCCAGCTCGCTAATCTGCTGATAATAGTTCTGGCCTGAGGTTAAATTATTTTACTACCAGGCATCTTTTCTTGGTTTGGGTTTGAAATGGATAGGACATTTCTCTATCCAGCTCTCCTGGGAAGATTTATTCATAGATTGTTAGAATCAGATCTGGAAATCTCAAAGTATCATCCACTCCAGCTACAAGTCTTGAGCAGATTAAATCATTCAACACAAGCAGTTAGTTGGCTTTCTGAATCAACCCTTTGGGTCATGGCCCAACCTTGTCAGGGCTGCCCCTGATGGCAGGGCCCAGGTGTGTGGGGAGGCTGGGACAAGCCAGTGCCAGTCCATTAGTGGTAGTTCATGGAAGGAGAAAGGTGGCTGAAGTCTGGAAAGGCTGGACCCCAGGAGTACATAAATGGGTCCGCCAAGCTGAGCAAGCAGAGCAGCAGAAGGCTGGCGAATGAAGCAAGAGTTAGGAATGTGGCCGGATTATAGAGGTCTACTTCCAATAAAGCTGTTGTCCACCTTGCCAATTCTTTTATGAGCATCTAAGGGGGGTGAGTCACCTAAAGGGCTGAACGTTTATGATAATCTCTTCTATGTTCACTGACTTTCTTAGAAACATTTAATGGTCTTTTCTCCCCTTTTGTCAAATCTAACCACCTCTTTATCATTAAATACCTCATTTTTGAGCAATGGAGGAATTTATCTAATTTTATAACATAATTCATTCCTATTCTTCCTTAAGAAGATATCTGTGTAACTTTTGAGGGAATAAAACATGGAAAAGCATATTCCACATGACTCTTTGATTATATTTTAAAATATATTCTTGTGATAAGCTCTTGAAATATCCAAGCGATGTATGAAAACATTCTTCAGTCATTTTTGGTTAGGCGTACCTTATGAGTTAAAAACAGCAGGTTCTGTCTCTGGTTGCTGAAGGGAGAAAATAGTCTCTCCTTGGAAGGCAGTTTTTGTCCTGGAGAACATTTGGTTTTGTAGGAAAGCTGTTGATTTCTCAGAAGAAACGGTTTATTTTCTCATCTCAGGATGAGAAAATTGTTCAGAAAATATTTTATATGCTTAAGGAATGGTGACTCTCAGTAGCTTTCAAAACCGGTATTGTATAGGAACATACACATGTGATGTAAATCTACATAACAGCAAGACATTCTACAGATTTAATAATTTTTTCATTGCTTCTGTGGCCAGAGAATGTGTTGTTTCAAGTTTAGGTTGTTTTTTTTTTTTTATTAAGGAGAGGGAAGAATGGTGCTTTAAGCTGTTTTGAGAATGCAGCAGCAAGACACCCTGATCATAACAATCATTAGTTTATAATTTTTGCTTCTCATAACACCCCATTAATTCTTCCTAAGCAGTATCATAACCTATAATTCTTGAGTGTAATTTTTTGGCATTTGTATTATAGATGGTCTAGCACACTGGTGTGGGACAGTTAGGTAGCCATTGTTGTAGGCAGCTACAAATAGTTGGAGGATACAAAATGAAAAGAAAACATGGTTTCTGCCCTTGTGAATATTCGCCTCTAGCTGGGAAGGCAGAATATATGCTCATAAGGACATTTAAAGACAAATCTACAAGGGTATGTTTATCAATTTTTATATATTAACATAACTGTCATTTTCAAGTGATTATTATTTTCAGTACTAGAAACTTCACAAAACATGAAATGGGACGTATTACTATTTCTGTGTCACAGATAAGGCAGTTGAAGCTCAGAGAGGTCACGTGACCTCTCCAGGACCATCCAGCTAAGAAATGACAGAATTGAGTGAGATGGGACTCTAGCTGGGTCTGACTCCCAAGCCTGGTCTCTTGCCCACCACGGCGTATCCAAAGGCAGCAATTGTGTCTGTCTCATTCACTACCTTATGTCAGCACCTTGTACAATGTTGTGCACGGGATAGGTACTCAAGAATGCTTTAACAGGTTGACTGAGCGCTGCTAAAGCACACATAATTATTCTGTCCTAAAGCTGTAAACCTATCATTGAATTATGTTTGTTTTCTCTGAAATAGCCTTTATTTGGTTGGGTGAAAGACTTCTTTCTCTCCTTAGGATGCATATTTGTTTAACTTCTCTATCTGCACATGCTTTTAGCAAACAGTGAAGCTGAGTTTGGGTGGTATTTTGGTAGCACTGACTATAGTACCCTCAGGTCTGTAGATCCACAACACCTGGCTCTCCATTTCTCTGGCTGTAATGGGGCTAGGGGTGCCATTCTTTGAATGGCTAACCTCCTTCAGAGGCTCTATCATGGAATGAGAGAGAGAGAGGGCAGGCCTTTTTCTCTGAGCCAGAGAGTTGCACTGCTTGTGTCTTGCTAAGCACAGGCTGGGAAATGCGACTTATTATTCCTCATTAGAAGATCACTCTAATTTACAGGGCTTAGAATGAAGTTATGTGCATGCTGCACTTTTGAACTCATTACTGAGTATATTAAATCATATCAAAATGCTGTTCCTGCAGCAGGTGTACTGGTGATTTGGAGCTCAGACAGGGCCTTGGGTATGAAATGTCAGTCTGGCAACATTATTCCCTCTTCTTCTATTGTCATATTCCTCCTCAATTTGGAACATCTGTTCATATTTGTTTATTGAGCCCTTGGGGCTCACTTATTCAAAATCGTGCTTAACTTCATGAAATTGCCATTTTAAGAATAGTTTTCTGCTACTCCGGTAAAGATGAATGAAATACCATGAAAAAAAGGGAGTGGGAGGAATATGACATTCCAGTCCCTCTTTTCTTGCTGCATATTATTAGAGGACACAGATTGTACTCACAGAGGGAAAATAATCTTGGACACTTGTGGGTTTGGGTGATCCTTGGCGACTGGATGGACTTTCAATGCAGTTTTAAACTTAACCTCTGGTAAGAGGAAGTCAGGATCAGAAAATGACAATGACAGCAAGGGTGGAGAGTGCTGCTGCTGGCGGTGTTGTGTCTGATGTATAGGGTGTCCTAGTTTGCCAAAGCCAAGTCCTGTATATTGGGTTCTTTAAACAACATAACTTTTTAAATTTTTTAAATTTAAAGATGTGGGCTACAATTCTGGGTTAGATATATGAATGTTCATTATGCAAATACCCTTGTTGATGAGGTGTGGCCCCCCTTCCCCAGGCACATTCTCACTACTGCCAATCCCGCTTCCCCGCCCCCATCCCGGCAGTTTCCCACTACTGCCAATCCTTTTCTTATAGTACTATGATAATTGTTCGAGTCCCGCTTATGAGTGAGAACAGGTGATACTCAGTTCTTTGAAACAACATAACTTAATCTCCAGTTCTGGAGTTTGAAAGTCAGAAGTCATGGTGTCGGAAGAGTTGGTTCCTTCTGAGAGTTGTAAGGAAGCATCTGCTCCATGCCTCTCTCCTGGCTTCTGGTGGTTTGCTGATAGGGTACATCTTTGGTCTTCCTGGGATGGCGATTGCTGCATCCCAATCTCTGCCTTCGTCTTCACGTGACACTCTCCTTATGTGCATGTCCGTGTCTAAATTTTCTCTTCTTATAAGGACACCAGTCACATTAGATTAAGGCCCCTCCTATTGACCTCATTTTAACTTGATAATCCACAAAAATCTTTCTCCAAATTGTATCACTTTCTGAGGTATTTGGGTTAAGACTCCCAACATTTCATTTTTGGGGGGTTAGGAGGGGGGATACATTCAACGCATGACATAGGGGTAGGAGAATGTAAAAAGAAGCATGGTTTTTTGAAAGAAAAAGTTCTAATGCGTGCCTATTCTCTGCCTAGTGCTGGGCTATGTATTATAAATGTTGGAGTTAAATGCCTCCTGCAGACTTTGTGGACAGCATTCTTATGGCTGGGAAATACTGCTCTGACAATGTCTCCTGTTCTCACATGACTTGAAAACAAAAAGGTGGAGTGGTGGTGGGGGTGGGGGACAGTAAAAAGACTATTAGGCATCATACTCGCTATTTGGGTGATGGATTTAATAGAAGCCCAAACCTCAGCATCATGCCATATACCCATGTAACAAATCTGCACATGTACCTCTTGAATTTGAAATGAAAAAGAAAACAAACACAGACCTCCCTCCCCCTCCTCCCCTGGGACTCTTCCACAGGCCTCTGCCAGGTAGTAGGGCACATGAGCAGAGTTGGCCAGCAGTGTTTTATATTCACTCAGCTGGGCAATTGGAGTTTATCAGTCCTTATTATTATTATTTCTAAATAACTTCTCTAACAGCTATAAAACTCAAGGCGGAGTATGTGAAGTCCTCTTCTTTACCTCTCAGGGACAAATTGGCTACGATCCTTTTCAATGAAAAGGTTGGCATTTGCTGATTAACTAAACCTTGTGTACAAAGATAGGCTTAATGAATGCTCTGCAAAGATTTGTTTGTTAACTTATCCACCAGGGATTTGCTGACATTTATTTATTAATAGAGCGGCTGCTTTGCATAGGGCAAGATACCTAGCTTGACATAGAATTCAGAAGATAGTCTAATGTCCAAGTACAGCACAGGAAGTTCTTTTGTAGCACCTCTGCTAAGCCTATCTTGAATAGTTCTTGAAATAGGGACCTCACTATCAATGAGGAGTTTATTTCTGTAGGTGGGCATTTCTATTTCTAGAAAGTTCTTTTAAAAAGTCGAATCAAAATCTACTTTGTCATTTGTAACTTGTAATGATATGATATCTGCCCAATTGTCTTAATTTTTTTAGGGATGCTTAAAAAATTGAGGTCTTATCCACACCATAAAATTTACCTTTTTTGTTTTAGTGGTTTTTAGTATATTTACAAAGTTGTGTAGTCACCACTATTATCTAATTCATTACCACAAAAAGAAACCTTGTACTTATTAGTAGTGGCTCCCTGTTACTGCCTTCCTCCAGTCCCTGAAAAACGAATCTACTTTCTTTCTCTATGGACTTGCCTACTCTGGACATTTCATATAAATGGAATCATACAATCTATAGCATTTTGTGTCTGGCTTATTTTACTAGAATGGGATTTCAAGGTTCACGCACATATATATAGTAGCACGTAGCATTTAGCAAATACTTCATTTCTTCATTGTGGCATGCACTTCATTTCTTTTTATGACTGAATAATCTATTTTATGATATACTATATTTTGTTAATACATTTAGCAGGCGATGGACCTTTTACATTTCTATGAGCGATGTCTGAGGGTTCTGATTTCTCCATATCCTCACCAACACTTGCTATTGTTTACCTCTTTAATCATAGTCATCCTAGGAAATGTGAAGTAGTTTTCCGTTATGGTTTTGAATTGTATTTCTCTAATGATGAATAATGTTGAGCATCTTTTTATGTGCTTATTGGCTATTTGTATACATATACATATATATATATATATATTTGAGAAATGCAATTGCCTTAAATTTTCATTTAAAAACACATTTTCTCACTCATAAGTGGACCCTGAACATTAGTCACATTAGCACAAGGGAAGGGATTGGCAGTTGCTGGGCATTGCTACAGGAGGGAGGAAGGAAGGTGGGGGACACATGACACCACAAAGGGTACTTGGTCCACTACCAGGGAGGAGTGAGGGTCTACTAGATGCCCAAATTTCACCTGCATGCAGCCTACTTATGTAGTTAACTCTCACTTGTACCCCACATCTCTATAATAAAATAAAATTTAAAAAACCCACATTTTCTTGTTTATTCATTTAGTAATTATTTACTGAGCACATAGTTATATGCCAGGCATGAGCTACACACTAGGGGCACAGAGAGATGTGGAAAAAACTTCAGACTGAAAGGTGGAGTGATCAAGTATATATTTGCATGAGGGCTTCATCCTAAAGACATTGTCAAGGTCCATGAAGCTCCAGTGAGAAAGGTTATTTTGAGGACAGCAGGATGTCTAATACTCATTTGGCCTCTAGTTTAACCCTCCATGGATTTGGGTTTTCACTCAAAGAATAGGGAGTCACAAATTAGACAGAATCATTTAATCAAAATTTCAGGTCAAAGTCTACAGAAATACTGCCTCAGTGAAGCAAATGGCAATAAAAAGTTCAGCTCTCTTTACTTCTGGAGCCCGGTGACAAAGTCCAGGAAAAATACTGGGGCTTGAGTGGAGGACTGGGCCAGTAGGAAGCTATGACTGCCTGATTTACGGGTAAGGGCAGAAGCATTACTCTGTTGGTGAATTCTAAAGGATTCTATAGGTGGCAACTTCGGTGAACTGTGCCAGTGCTGTCAACAACATCCAGAAAAAAGACTTGATAGTCATGGAAGGTATTACTCCTTGAGCTGGGACAGGATCACAAGACAGGGGAAATGGTGGCTAGCACAGGGTGACAAAGAGGGCTAGCTGAGTGCCTACAGGAAACTCCTGAGTTAGAAATTTGAATGGATTTGGAGGGTCTCTTAAGAGTGTGTATGGGCGGAGGCAGAGGAAATACTAATGTTAGGTGTTAATTTCACCCTGCTTTTATTCTGATGCTGGTGTGGCTTGAGGAAGTATGGGTTACAGATAAAAATACATGGTTCCTTCCCTCGACAAACACATAGAACAGTGGGGGAAACAAATAGTGGTACATAATTTCAATACAATGATATAATTACCAATATATGTATAAATAAAGCATCCGTTAGCTGATTCCTTGAATTGCTCCCTCTCTATGCATGTCCAAGTTTACAGTCATGCCCCAAATGAGCTCAGCTAATTTATCCAGGCTCTGCTCTCACATTCCATTTTTGATGTTGGTTCTCTCCTGGTTTCACCCATTTCCATCCTCTTGATTTTTGCCCAAATTTTGTCTTTCTGTCTGTTTCCAAGAGAGCGAAATCTAATTTGCATAATTTATTTGACTTTTTAAATCTGACTTCTCCAGCCTCCAGAGTGGTCCTCTATACTGCAGCCCAAACCTTTCCTGTTCTCCTGCCTGGCCCAGGGTTTTTGGGATAATTTATGTATTTATCAGTACACTGATGTCACTGGGTCTTTCTGTCTTGTGTGATGAGAGCTTCAGGGGCCCCAAAGATAGAGGAGAATTTTGAAGAAATTTTTGTCTTCATGGATATGGATTGAGAAGATAGACACAGGAGCTTGAAATGGTTTAAAGATCCTATAAATAGTTTGGTATAAGCATAGGGTACTTGAGAGAAAGTAATGAGATGAGTGTATAAAAATGGACATGGACCAAATTATGAAGGTTAGGAATATTGGTTTTTACTCTACACACAAATGTAAGTCTCTGAAAGTTTTTGTAGTAGAGAAGCAATTTGATCAAATTTTTTTTTTTTTTTTTAGAGAGCTCATTTTGGAGACACTGTGGAAGCTGTATTAGAAGCCATGGAATTGGAGGGAGACAATTGCAGTGATCCAAAGGAAAGATGATGACATTACAAATGGAGTTCTAAGCCGGGCTTGGTGGCTCAGCCTGTAATCCCGCGCCTTTGGGAGGCTGAGGTGAGTGGATTGCCTGAGCCCGCGGGTTCGAGACCCGCCTGGGCAGCGAGACTTCATCTCTACAATAAATAAAAAAATCAGCTGGGCGTGGTAGCGCATGCCTGTAATTCCGGCTACTTGGAAGACTGAGGCGGAAGGATCGCCGGAGACCAGCAGGTGGAGGCTGCGGTGGCCGGGAGCGGCCACTGCACTCCAGTCTGGGCGACAGAGTGAGACTCCAACTCAAAAAAAAAAAAAAATGGGGCTCTAGAAGCATGGGGATTTGAGAGACCCTAATAAAATACAGTCAAAAGCCTTTGTAGTTTATTGCATATGGAGGTTAGGCGAGGGGAGGAAGTAGCAAAAAATGACTCAGTTTTCTGACATTGGCAATTGAGTGAATAGTGTAACTAGAAATATAGCAAATGCAAGAGGAGTTTTGTGGCAAAGTGGGAAGAACATTTTGTTCTCTTGTCTCTACTGCATTAAAAACCTTCAGGTATTTGAATTAGCTGTCATAATTCTTTTTGTCTTTTATTACACAGCCTAACATAATTCGTCTATTCCCTTTAGATATGTCTATGTTTATGCTTCTCATCATTTTAGTTGCTGTTAGTACTTGACTTTTCCCATGGGCCTCCTAAAATACAGTCCCCTGACTCGACCTACCAAACAGAGTTACACCAATGTACAACAGAGTGGGTCTACTATTCTTCATGGCACCCCAGTGACATATTATTTATGTGATACAAAAACTTGGTGGCCAAGACTCTTTTCTTCTTTTTAAGTAGCCTCACTAAACTTTTCTGACTGACTGCAAATCCTTAGGTCATTTTGTCATTCTTTTAGTGTTGACAAGTATAGCAGTCAAGATGTTCTCAGCTAACAATGACTCAAGCCATAGGGACATTTATTGTCTACTTAACAGGAAGTCTGGAAGAATGCAATCTCAGGCTTGTTTGGTGAATAAATGATGTCATCATGGAGTCATCTTAAATATCATCTATCTATCTATATCTATCTATCTATCTATCTATCTATCTATCTATCTATCTATCTGTCTTTCTATCTATCACAAATCCATCATCTATCTCTATCTGCCTGCTTTCTAGTTCCACTAGCTTAAATGAATATAGATCTATTATAATCTAACTTGTATTTTATTATCTTGTCCAAAAACATGGGAGAATTTGTCAAATACTTGAATAACAAAGAAAATTAGGATAATTTGCCATAATATTATTAGTCACCCAGCAGTTGTTCTGGGGATCACCACACATTATTTTCTGTATATTCACTAATCTATTGTTTTATAAACTAGTCTAAAATGCTTCAGGTATTTCTGAAATCCGTATTTTTCTCTTTTTGAGGCAGTGGTCACTTAAAAAAATTCCTCAAAAGATAGCTTCAGTGATTCAGAGATATAATCTTGACATTCTTTTACCCTCTTGGAGTGGAATCTATTTGGTCCTCAAGGCTTGAACTCATTTAAAGTGACCCGACCCTGTCTTACTTTCATATTTTCCTTGGGTTAACCTGCTTGATCATTCCCCACCTTGTTCTAGTGAGTCAGTCTCTCTCTCTCCCCCCGCCACCCTCTCTCCCTCTTTCTCCCCCTTTCTCCCTCACTTTCCCTCTTCCCCTTCCCTATCCCTCTCCATCTCTGTCTCTCCCACCCCCCAAACACAAATACATACAAGCAAGGAATTGTGTGCTATACTTCTTTATGTTACCTATTAATATTTATCATTCCTTTCTAAGTGAGGGACTTAGCTCCTATCTTCACCTTGTTTCTCTCACTTCAGAAGAACATTTTTTAGTCCCAGTCCTGGTGTACTCTCTGCGAATATGCCTTTCCCCCCTGATTACTATTGTCTGTGTCACACTGAAGGAAGAGTCAGAGGGTTAAAAGATAGATTTGCTTACTGGGGAATGGTAACATGTGAGTTAAAAGACTTCCTGACCCTGCTAGGTAAAATTCCTTTTTTGTAGACTGGCTAGAAATATTTCCTTTGATGTCCATGTCAAATCATTGTTAAGTCTGTGTAACTTTAAATAATAAATGCAATCATATTTTAAAGTTTTGTGTAAGGTAAACCTCTATTCATGCTGAGTTAAAGAAATGACATGGTTATGCTTATTTTTATTTCAAAACACTTGTTTTTACTTAAAATGGTTGATTTACAGTTACCAGATTCAGGATAATGTTTATCTCTTGGTGGGGGTAGGAGAAGAGGCTTCAAGGAATGTTTTAATTAAATTGATAATATTTTGTTTCTTAAGAAAGGTGACACCCTAATGTTCATTGTGCCAGTATTTATACCTTTCTGTGTATATTTAATATTGCATAGTTAAATATAATTTCTATAAACTGAAAAACATTAAAAATAAAAGAAATAAATTGAGTGATCTTAGTCATATTAAAAAAGTTTTAATCAGTGTATCCCTGACAGATTCCTTCATATTTTATTTCACTTATTCATTCAACAAACACTGAACACTTACTGTGTTGTGTGATGAAACTATAAAGACCAATAACATGGCTTCAGGCCCCAGCAGATCTCCCAGTACAATGGGGAAAATAAAGATGAAAGCAAATAATTATACAAGAGGAGCCCGCCAAACCCCAGAATTTATTTATAAAAAACTGTGTATTTGTTCTTATAAGTTTAAACGTCAGTCACCTTCAAAATATTCTCTATTTGATGGAGACGCTTTTTCCACTGCTCAAAACAGTTTTTGATGTTGTCAATTTTGATGCCTTTAGTGCTTCTGCTGTTTTTTGTTTTACCTCTTCACATCAGCAAAACATTTCCCTTTGAGGATTTTTTTCATCTGGGGAAACAAAAAAGTCACTTGGAGTGAGATTAGGTAAATAGGGAGGGTGGGGCATGGGGTTCATGTGTTTTTTGGTCAAAAACTGCTGAACCCTCAGTGCGGTATGGGCAAGTACACTCATAAATCACCCATTATGAAATGGACAAACACACTGAAAGACTCTCCAAAAAAAAAAAAAAAAAGAAGAAAAGCACTGAAACTGAATGCAGCCTCACAACAAGACTGGCTGGTACACTGATGCCCCTGGGCTCCTAGAATACTTACTTAGTGGGGGAAGCCTGTACTACAAAGGGTCTGCCCTCCAAAAGATAATTTTGGATTTTTTGAGTGCCCCTTATATGATACTATGACCAGTTATAAAAATGAGCTATGATTGTTCAAGGTGCATGTGAGTTACATGTGTAGCTAAGTATGTTAGGGCAGTGACTTCGCAAAAAGGGTCTGTAAGCCTCTTTTCCTTGTTTCAAAATCATGCTCCCAGGGAGGCATATTTTCTGCATTAGGAACTTATGGGAACTATTTATCCTGAAGAACCAGGACTCATGGTAGAGATCTTAAATAGCTCAGTTTGGTCTTGTCTTCATGCTGACTGTGTGCCTTTGAGACATTTTTTAAGTGCAACCTTTTGTAAATTTCTCTCTAGTCCATTTTAAGGAGGAGGTGTTTATTCCAGTCACATTGGAAGACAGAGAATAGTAGCAGCTGTCCTGCGTCATGTGAAGAGGGAATATGGGCCTCAGTGACTGATTTCTGCCTCATCCTGTTTCTATGTTTCCTTCTTTGGGTCAGAAATACAAGGAAGTGGTAGAGGGTGGAGGGAAGTAGAAACCAATTCAGGAATTCAGTTAGACTTATCACACAATTTGGACATGACTTGCTTCCAAAACATTGTCTGTCTGAGCATTTTCACTGGAGCAGGTTACACCTAGGGGTCTTATAAATTGAATTTGGTGTTGAATGAAAGTGTTAGTTCCCTAGAGGCAAAGCTGGTCAAAGGGCAGCCGTGAAGGGATAAGTTAAATGGGAAGAGTGCTCTGAGCCCAAGATTCCAAAGGACTTGGTGAATGTCCTATGCATATTAATAGTTGGGGATTACATTACAAAATTCACTTACAAGAAGATAGGAATAGGGAGGTGAGCTGACCAGAGGCTGAATAAACAAATATTCACTCCTGCTCCCTCAAAACTCTTTGTGTGTTTTCTTTGGTTTTCATTAGACTGACTTATCTACTTTCCTACCACTAGAAACATTCCTCAATGTTTTCCAGAAATCTCCAGGCTAGAGAGCAGTTTGGAGACCTCATTAAATGTCTAAGATTTAAGTATTTGGGTCAGTTGACTAGAACACTTTTGAAAAGTAAAGCTGATGGTAATTCAAAACTTTCCCACTGCATAATACTCAGGGCTAATAGCTCATTACTGAAGAGTATTCAAAATATTCCTTAGATTCTATTTTTTTTGATCCACTAATAATTTCCCCAGAAGAGCTATCAAGTTTGTCCATTTTAATTGGCTTTGTATAACTGGCATGGAAATAACAAGAGCTCATTCTTAATGATTTAATTTGATAAATAGATACCTTTTCTCCTTTAAAATTGATTAAATTTGAGAGGCAGTCCCAAATTCTACCTTCACAATTAAAGGGAAATAAAGTTATAAGCAATTATATAGGCATTTAAGCAAAAGCAATAATGAGAAAAAAAATGCCTCATTTCTTTTCCCTGTTCTATTCATCCATTCATTTGTTCTTTCATGAGAGAAATATTTATTGAGTACCTGTTATGTGCTAAGTACTGAGTGAGATATTAGGGATTAAATGATGAACAGAGGTCTTAGCCCTATAAAACTTATCTGATGAAAAAGACAGATATGGAATTAATAACCACACATTCATCATTACAAAGTGTAGTTAGTACTATAAGGAAAATGTGTGCAATACTTTGAACACTTGTCATAGAAAGACTTGACTTAAAAAAAGTGTTTGTTGATTCTTAAAGATAAGTAGGAGCTAACTGGGCAAAAAACTGGAGTGAAACACCATAGCTGCGGATCAATATGTGAAAATATCCTGAGATTGTAGGGAGCATGTGCATTTGAAGAACTTAGAGAGGCCAGCGTGGCTGGAACTCCAAGAGAGGGGTAAAGGGCTGTGTAATGAAGCTCATGAGATTACACATGGACCAGACCACTCAGGACCTTGTAGTAAGATTTAAGATTTGTGGGTTTGTGATTATCCTAACAGAATGGAGAAATCGTTTGAGGGTTTTAAGCAGGGAACAACATGACAATATATGCATTTTGAGACATCACTAATTGTAGCACGGAGAATGGATATGGGGTAAGAGAGGATGTTGGGGGGAGGGCAGCAAGGAGGCTATTGCCTAGTACAGGTGAGAAGTCATGATAGTTTGGATTAGATAGTGGAAGTAGAGATGAAGACCAGAGGATGCTTTGAGTTATTTAGTGATAAAATTGGTAGGAATTGATGGTAGATTGGAAATAGAAGGTGAGGGAGGCGGGATGTGTTGAGTCTTATTTCAGTTACCTAGTTGTTAGGTGATGATGCTTATTGCTGTGATAAAGATCACTGAATAAGCATTGGATTTGGGATAAAATTCATGAAGTTTGTATTGCATATGAGCATGTGAGGTGCCTTTGAGATGCATATGAAAGACATATAGAGTAGAAAGTTGTATACAAGCCAGGAACTCAGAGGAGAGGTCTGGCCAGGTCAAGTGAAATTGGAAATTGTTGATATATGGATTGCTATTGAAGCCATGTTTTGGTGAGATATGAGCTAGAGTTGATGAACTAGCTAATACAATTTAGCTCAATATCATTACATGGAAGTTCATATAATTTTAATATTGGATAGACATTTAGAAATTACTTTTAATGTTTTTTCAAGTAGTAAAATAATTACTATTTCCACTATAAAATAATACATTCTATTTATTAAAATTTTTAGTAAGTCTAGCCCTCTCTTGACCTTTCCTGTTTTGTAAGCAGATGAAGAAAGGGAGACCTCACGAGATGAAGGTTGCTTATCTTTAGTAGCAGAGCTCGGACAAGAACCCTCAACTCCTTAATTATGGTTGTTTTACATCATGGTCATAAGTTGTTTTAATCTACAAATTTCTTTGATATGGAGAGGTAAGATCTTGGAAAGCAGAGAAGACTTCTACTACAAGTAATTGTTTTTATTTTGTTTTATTTTGGTTTTTTTGAGTCGAGGTCTTATTCTGTCACCTAGACTAGAGAGCAGTGGCATGACTCTGGCATACTCAACCTCCTGGGCTCAGGTGATCCTTCCACCTCAACCTTCTGAGTATCTGGGACTACAGACACATGCCACTATGCCTGGCTAATTTTTTATTGCGATGAGATCTATGTTGCCTAGGCTTGTCTTAAACTTTTGGACTTAAA
Organism: Carlito syrichta; assembly: GCF_000164805.1. NCBI lineage: Eukaryota > Metazoa > Chordata > Mammalia > Primates > Tarsiidae > Carlito > Carlito syrichta. Next base: position 232,937 of record NW_007258972.1, on the reverse strand, counting down.
TGATTCTCCTGCCTTGGCCTCCCAGAGAGCTGGGATTACAAGCATGAGCCACTGAGTTTAGCCTGTTATTTTAATTATGAACAGGACCATTTCTTAACAAAGGATCTTTAACAGGACATTTGTAGGCCCTGGGTGACGTAGGCAGTATAGCACACAATGTCGTCCTTTTATCTTCCCTTTTCTTCTCAAAGTTATTTAGTTATCTAATTTCCCTAATACCATTTTGACATGGAGAGGCCAGGTCATACTTGAAGATTTCGGTTATTTTGGACAAGTTTGTAGTTTCATATCTAGTTGAATTACTTATATACATTTATGTAATTCCACTGTTAGAAAAAACAATATTTCTACTTCAGTGCTGTATCAGGGGAACAGGGAAGAGGGAAGTTAAATACAATAGTTCCCTTGCCCTTCCCAAGAAATTAAAAGAAAGAATGCACCAAGGAGATGGAAGAGAATTCTCTTGTGCCTTTTGTTTTCCTAGTACAGCCAAGATAGGAACTCTTAGAGCAAGGAACTTCCAGAAATCACAAGTGATGATCTGACCTCAAGTACTGCTGCTGAAACTAGGGAACAACCTGGTTGTGGAAAAGGCTAGGGTCTTGGAAGTGTAATTAATCTTTTTTGGCAGTTTCTTACTTTGAAAACAAGAATGAATCAGAGATTTTATCTTAGGTTGATAGTGAGTCATCTTTGAAGAAAAAGTCTAATCAAACTCTGGACATTTGAGTCCACCTTGGAATATGGGATTCTGACCTCTTATAGTAAGTCATGTCTCATCAATATTTATATTTAATGAGGATAAACTTGTGATCAATTCAATTATATTTTTGCTTGCCAATCAATAGATAATGATGCAGGCAAGTTGAATAGTAAATGTATTGGAACTTATCAAGCACTCCAAGGAAACAATTTATTTGCCAGATGCAATTATTTTTGGTGTATGTATTTTGTATCATAGACTGGGTTCCATGAGAAGGAGAATCTGAGATGAAGATGAACATCCAAGGTTTGATCAGGGATCAACATCTGGAAGGGAAGGAAGCAACACTGGGCAGCAGGTGAAATTGAGCTGTGAAGCAGTCTCAGTACAGGCCTCAGCCAACTCTACAGGGAGTTCTGAAGCTGGGATGACCCATCAGAATTATCCTGAATTGGTCTAGGGCCAGGCCATTATATTCTCATGTCAATTGGTCATTGGATGCTGGCTACTCTAGGAAGGGTGCATGACCTTGGTGAGGCAGTTCTCTTCAACCAATGTAGTCCACGTAGAGGTCCGATGGCCAAGGGCTTCAGCATCCCAAGAAGGTGAAAGTAAGTCCTTCATCCCTGCAGGGTAGCATATCACTGCAGTTGCCACAGTACCCTTTAGGCCATGTCTTAGTCTGTTTGCATTGCTGTGAAAGGATATCTGAAATGGGGTAACATATATTTATTGATTTTAAAAAAATTTTAAAGATGTGGAGTACAATTCAGGGTTCGGTATACAGATGTTCATTATGCAGGTACCCTTGTTGATGAGGTGTGCCTGAAATGGGGTAATTTATAAAGAGAGGAGGGTTATTTGGCTCATGGTTCTACAGGTTGTATAAGAAGCATGACACCAGAGTCTGCTTCTGGTGAGAGCCTCAGGTTGCTTCCACTTATGGTGGAATGGAAAGGGGAGCTTGTGTGTCACATGGCGAGAGTGGAAGAGAGAAGAAAGGGGTGACAGGCTCTTTTAAACAATCAGCTCTTGGGTGAACTAATAGAGTGAGAATTCACTCCTTACCATAGGATGGCATCAAGCCATTCATGAGGAATAATACCCCCATGCCTCAAACACTTCCCACCAGGCACACTTCTAACACTGGGAATTAATTTCAATATGAGATTTGAAGGGGACAAACATGCAAATGATCACAGGTCACTTTGATCTACTCTTTTTGGTATATATTCTGGAAGCAGATTCTCTAGGATTCTGTCTCCTTGATTGTTTAGTGCCTCTTCTGTGGCAAATTATCTCTGGTGGGAATAGGTGTGTGATGTAAAACCTTTGTACTTTGTCCCATCTTATATGGCTACCCATGTATCTCTACCTAGACATTCTGATCTTCCACTCTTTTTTCTTCTAGGCTCTTGATCAATTGGCCAAATCATTTACTATTGCCCATAAGTCCATGCATAGTCTATCCTTGGGCTACTTCTCTTTTTACAAAGTGACTGACTATGTCTGTCACACAAAACTCTGCTTGGTGAAAGAGTCTTCCCTTACCACTATTTCAAGATCAACCCTGAGAAAGGTTGTAGTGTAGCCACTAGTCATTTTTGTCTTTCACCCACATACTGAGCTGACCCACCTATGAATCAAGTTCAGGATTTTCCCTCTTCTATCAGCTGGTCAAAAGTGATTCACTAATGTGATCCCAGGTATGTGCTGAGGGACAGGCTCTGGTGCAACAGTGAAGGATGACCTGTGCATCTGAGCTGCCTGCTTGAGCAACTTGGTTGTGCTCTCTGGCCCAACTGTGGTTAGTCCCATAAGTACCATTTCCATGTTACAGTGAATTATTGCTGGACCTGCCCAAACTTTGACTTATTGGCTCTGACATATTCATATCACAAGTGACAGTTCTGACTGCATGATCACTGATGTCCATTACTCCATTTCTACTAGGGCTCAGTAACATACCAGCAATCATTTTACAAAAGGTGCATAATTAATTCTATTACAGGTGGCATGCGCCAGAACCCAATGGATCTGTGCTATGATTCTCCCATTGGTACCTGCCATAAAATGCATATGGCATCTTTTCTCACTACGGAGACACCCATTACCATAGGGTCTGCTTGATGTATGACCCAAAAGACAGTGCTGCTTGACCTACAGCCCCAGCCTGCTATAGAGCCCTTATCTTCTCTGATCCTTCCAATGAAAAGCTGACAACTTTTTCCGGTACTAGACTTTCACTAAAATATGGAAATCTGATATATGTGTTGGAGCAATATTCCCAGGTATGGAATATGCTGCTCTTAGAACCCAAAGAAGCCTTCTTCATGGTGAGAGGTGCAAATTACAGTCTTTTACTTTGGAGGTAAAGTCCTGGTCTGTCCTAGTCCATTAGACATCTAAAATTTTTGCCAACATATTGGGACTCTGAATAGTTTATAGAGTATAAATACACCCTACTATAGAGTATAAAAGGTATATTTCCTATACTCTAGAGTTTGTGTCTTACAATGGCCTCCAGTGTACCTGCCACATCTTGTTATCTGCTCTGATTAGAATAGTGCCATCAGGCCACATGCAGTGGCTCATGCCTGTAATCTCAGCACTTTGGGAGACCAAGGCAGGAGAATCACTTGATCCCGGGAGTTCAAGACCGGCCTGGGCAACATAGCAAGATCTTGTCTCTACAAAAAATAAAAAAAATTAGCTGGGTATGGTGGTGTGCACCTGTAGTCCCAGCTACTCAGGAAGCTGAGGTAGAAGGATCACCAGAGCCCAGGAGGTATAGGATGTTGAGGCTGCAGCAAGCTGTGATCAAGCCACTTCATTCCAGGCTGGGTGACAGAGTGAGAACTGTCTCAAAAAGAATAGTGTCATCAATAGAGTGGGTCAATGTGATGTTTTCTGAGACATCAAGTCAGTAGTCGGTTCAGACCTTGTTGGATTGTATATGGCAGCAGGTGGGAGAGTTTACATAGTTCTGGAACAACAATGTAATATTTGCTGTTAATTTCAGATTAATGCAAAATCTTTCTGATCTTCTGGTAAGAATGGAAAAGAATGCATATGTTAGCTAATGGCCATATACTAAATACCTGAAGTTGCTCTAGCAAAGATTTCATCTATGGTAGAGCAGCTGTAACTGGGGCTTCTCTTGGATGAATCTGTAGTGATCCCTGTCATTCTCTGATTGTAGTTTCCGCAGGTACCAGAATGGTCAGTTAAATGAATGGATGATGAGGTGGCAATTTTCATCACCTTTCACCTTTTTTTTTTTTGAGTCAGGGTATGGATCACAGCTCATCTCCTGGGCTCAGGCAATCCTTCCACCTCAGCCTCCCGAGTAGCTAGGACTACAGGTGCGTACCACGACACCTGGGTAATTAAAAAAAAATTTTTGTAGGTATGAGGCCTCACTATGTTGCTGAGGCTGGTCTTGAATTCCTAGGCTCAAGCAATCCCTCCACCTCAGTCTCCCAAAGTGCTGGGATTACGAGCTTGAGCCACTGTGCCCGGCTACCTTTCATCTTTTTTTTTTTTTGAGTTGGAGTCTCACTCTGTCGCCCAGACTGGAGTGCAGTGGCCGTTCCCGGCCACCGCAGCCTCGACCTACTGGGCTCTGGCGATCCTTCCGCCTCAGCCTTCCGAGTAGCCGGAATTACAGGCATGAGCTACCACGCCCGGAGGATTTTTGATTTATTGTAGAGATGAGGTCTCGCTGCCCAGGCGGGTCTCGAACCCGCGGGCTCAGGCAATCCACTCACCTCAGCCTCCCAAAGGTGCAGGATTACAGGCTGAGCCACCGAGCCTGGCCTTCATCTTTTAATTCCTTCATTATGGCACTAATCTCTGCCATCATTCCCAGGAGGCAGTCATATTTTTTATTTTTTTTGTCTCAGTGTTTGTGGGATTTGCATTTTAAGTGGTAAACCCTTGGTTTTCCACACTGCTCTAGGTTTCACTTCAAAGGTCAAGGAGAAAATGTAGGGGCTCTGCTGACTAGCAAGTGTGTCCATTGATGCATTTGGGAACCAGGAAAATGACCACGAGGTGGGTCAATGGATTGACTGTACTCACAGTGAACTAGACATGGGTCAGGACTCTGTTACTGGATCCTATGTGTTTCTATACAGAGGTTTTGATGATGTCTCAGTTTTCAGGATCTCCATGTCAACCTCACAGGATGTGGCAAAAGGCAGTATGTGCCTTGGGTGAATGACTTTCTTCAGCTGAGGCAATCCCAGTAAAATTAACAGCTGAGAATGTTTCCATTACAGCACACCTTCCAACTGAGAAGAAAGCCCTTCCTTTCTGAAGGGGATTCTTGGCGGTGCATCACTGCTGCACCTGCTCACCATCCAACCCTGCTCTCAAGATCCTCCTCCTCTATTCTGCCAGAGGTATGTGAATAGCAGTTAGTAAAGCTTAGCTTTAGAACCTCTCATTTTCATGGGCCCCTTCCAGAACCCTGAAACTGATTGTATGTTATTTTTCTTGAAAAGAACCTCCCAAAGGTAGAAGCATTACACAACTCAATTCTTCTCCCGATTCTACTTCATTTACTCTGAGTTTGAGAATAGGAAGAGAAAGGAAATTGGCATTGAGTTCCTAATGTGTCTCAGGCAGAGGCTTGGTGTTTTGCTTGTAATGTATCATTTAAGTTTGGGGACGTTATTTGCTTTCCTTCAGGGTTCACAGTGTTGATTTCTCAGTGTCTTTGCATATGCCTTTCCTTAAGCCTGGAAGGTCCTTCCTTACTTTGGTTGTATCTGTAAGTTTTTCTTATTCTTTTATATTTAACTCAAATACTGTCTTGTCTCTGAGTCCTTCTTCATCACTGAAAATGGACTGAGTACTTCTCACGACACCATATGGCCATAAGTTCTGCTCACAAGTCACAATTGCTGGTTATACCTGTGCCTTCCTTGCTTTTCTCTGAGTTCTGAAGTGGCAGATTTTATGCTGTTCACTTTTGTGTCCTCATGGTCTGGCACAGCTTGTATTACAGAGTGGCAGTGCATTAAACTCCAGTTAACTATTTGAAATGTCATTGATTCTCCAGTCTGGGGAAAAAGTTTGAATCATGTCAAATTCCCTTTCTTTGAGGATTGAACTTACAAAACAACTTCTGATAAAGAAGGTTTATTTCCTAGTTTCTTGATAACAGGGTGAAGATGTTAGAGAAAAGAAACAAGCATTTCTAGAATAGGGTTTATATTTTCACTGCAAAAGAATAAATCAACATTCTAGTTTGTCTCAGACACTTGAGAATATTTTAGCCAGAGTCAATCCTTCACATCTGGACTGCTTCTTAGTTAATGGATAAGATTGAATTTTAGAAGCCATAATAAAATTGTAGAATCTGGACTCTACATGGTGAAATTCCAATCTATATATTCATCAGATATTTTTGTTATACAATTAAATCATCCTGTATATGTTGCTTTAAAAATTTTGCATCAATCAATAAACATTTATAGCATCATTCTTGCTTTGTGAACAATTTTCCATTACACGAATATACCCGTATTTACATGGTTAGTCTGCTTAAATTTTTTTAGTTTTTTCTATTTTTTTTGCCATTATAAACAAAATGTCAGTGACTATCTTTATGCATGAAACTTTGCCCACATTTCTAACTGTTTAGATGAATTTATAAACATGTAATTGTTTGGTCAAAGGATGTGACTAATTTAAAAGATATATTCATATACAAGGAGGGGACCCAAAACACCTTGTAATTATTTTTTTGGAGGACAGCCCTCCCCTGCTGTAGTACAGACTTTCCCCACTAGGTCAGTGTTCTAGGAAACCATCAGCATCAGTGCACCAACTAGCATTGTTGTGAGAAGCTGCATTTGGTTTCAGTGAATATTTTTGAAGAGTCTTTCAACATGTGTGCCCATTTTATGATAGGTGATTTACAAGTGCACCTGCCCACATCATACTGAGTGTTCAGCAGTTTTTAACCAAAACTGGCATAACTCCCGTGCCCCACCCTCCCTATTCACCTGGTTTCACCCCAAGCAACTTTTTTTGTTTGTTTGTTTCCCTGGATGAAAAAAGTCCTCAAAGGGACATATTTTTCCCATGTGAAAGAGATGAAACAAAAAATGGCAGAAGCACTGAAAGGCATCAAAATTGACAAGTTCAAAAACTGTTTTGAGCAGTGCAAAAAGTGACTCGATAGGTGTATTGCATCAAATGGAGAGTACTTTGAAGATGACTGAAGCTTAAGCATGTAAGAATAAATACACAATTTTTAAATAAATAGGCTCTTTTTCTTTGTGGTCCGCCCTCATAGATATGTATGTATGTATGTCCATTTTGCTACCTTGGCAAAAACAATTTCAATGTCCCCAAACCACAGTATGGACTTGTTACTGGAAAGCAGCTACTTTCAGCTCTTCTTACATCTGATTAGTGGATTAATATGTCTGGTTTTCTTTTGTGAACTCTGAGCAGAGGTAACGTTTGTTACTTCCTGGCCAAGTATGTTAAAAAGTAGGTGTGCCTTCTCCATAGCCTTCTTCTTCTCTGTTCTCTCAGCTGAGTATAGATATTCAGGGTGACATTGGAAGCCACACTGAAGGGGGCAGAGGCTGTCAGGATGTGCCATCCCTGTCTATCAATGGGAGAATAGGAGGTCCCTTCCACCAACCAGGATTATCCACTTCAGACTCTAGGTAAATAAGAAATAACTTATTGTTTTCAGGCCCTGATATGAGGAGTTCATGTGCTACCACACTCAGTGCTTCCTTAGCAAATACAGCTAGCTTCTCCTCCAGAAAAGTTGTTACTCCACAAACAGTTCATGAAGTACCCCCCTCCTTGTCCTCCTCAGTCTCACCAACACTTCCACAGTGCTTAAAAAATTGCCACCTTCATAGCTGATAAAAGGTAGGTGTCTCACCCAAGCCAGGTAAAGATCCAACAAAGAAAGAGAACTACAGGCCAATATCTTTGATGAACATAGATGCTAAAATTCTCAACAAAATCCTAGCAAACCAGATTCAGCAATAAATCTCAAAAAACATCCACCATGACCAATTAGGCTTCATTCCTGGGATGCAAGGCTGGTTCAACATTTGTAAAACCATAAATGTAATTAAATACATCAACAGATGTCAAAACAAAAACCACACGATCATATCATTAGATGCAGAAAAAGCTTTTGATAAAATGCAGCACCCCTTCTTGATTAAAACCCTTGAACATCTAGGCATACGGGGAACATACCTCAAAATAGTAAAAGCCATCTATGAGAAACCCACAGCCAGCATACTCGTAAATGGACAAAAATTGGAATCAATTCCCCTGAAAACTGGAACTAGACAAGGATGCCTACTCTCACCCCTCCTGTTCAACATAGTATTCGAAGTCCTGGCTAGAGCAATCAGAGAAGAGGAGGCAATCAGAGGTATTCAAATAGGAAAAGAGGAAGTCAAGTTATCTCTCTTTGCAGATGATATGATTGTGTACCTTGAAAACCCAAGAGAATCTGTCAAAAGCCTCCTTACATTAATAAAGGCCTTCGGCAAAGTCTCAGGATACAAAATAAATGTACAAAAGACAATCGCATTTCTCTACACCAACAATAAACAAACAGACACCCAAATAAAAAACACAATTCCATTTACAATAGCCACAAAAAAAATGAAATACCTTGGCATCTTCCTAACTAGAGACGTGAAAGACCTTTACAATGAA